>NC_066846.1:791249-1091249 GCF_001640805.2 Lates calcarifer
CAGGACTCTTCCTAGAGCTGGCAGCCCAGCCAAACTGAGCAATCAGGGATGGCAACAGAGGTAACCAGGAACCTGATGCCTACTCTGGTTGAGCTACAGAGATCCTGTGTGGAGATGGGAGAAAATTCCAGAAGGACAGTTCCGTCTTCCTCATGTCTTAGTTTTTTGCTCTGAGATGCACTGTCAGCTGTGAGACCTTATATAGACAGGTGTGTCTTTCTAAAAATCATGTCCTATCAGCTGAATTTACCACAGGTGGACTGCAGATGATTGAGAGAAATGAATTGAATTACAAGAATCATAGTGAAGGGTCTGAATACTTCTGTCAGGGTGATATTTTTCCTTTTTAATAAAGGGATCCGAATACTTTCTGAACACACTGTATGTCAACAGGGTTTAGAGGACCTCAGAGATCTTGAAAAACAGCTTGGGTTTGATAGCATATAATGATAACCATCTTTAAGACCAAAACATACTCTGTGTAAGGGCACAGACATAGATATTTACCAAAATATATCATATATATCTGAAAATATATCACCTAAAATTGTTGGTGCCTGGTCACAAAAAAAGAAGCACAGATAACCTTATTTAGCCTTGTTTTTTCTTTTCTTTCCCTTTTTTTGTTATTATTTTAATCTCATTTAATTAAAGGCAGCCTTCTCTGTTCTCCAGCACCTGTAGAGGATAGTGCTACAGGTTGAGGTAATAAGGACTTGCCTCAGTTAAAACTGCAGTTATACAAACTTTCACACCTGAAGCTTGGTTCATTTGGTCTGGGACAAAAGCAACCCTTTATCACTCACTTTCTAATGAATTCAACTGCTGAAGCTACATAAGAATATAACAAGCACAGTACACTGCAACTTTTACTGCTTTTGACCAAGTGACTGATCAGGGAAAAAGAAACCTAAATCCAGCGGTCTTGTTCTGGTTGTTTGGTGAGCACCAAAGTTTTGACTGGCATCTTTTACACCAGCCCAAAAAAAAATACACTGAACAGCTCTAAGATCGTTTAAAACAAAAACCAGTGGTGAAAGCACCCTCAGCAGAACAAATTTACCTTTACCAAATTTGCAGTTATTCAGATCACATAAGACAAATTGACACCATGGACTTGGGGGCTTTCAGGGTCCCAGAGCAGTTGCCTGCTTTGCCCAGTTGGTAATTCAGCTGTACTCAAAGATCAGTGCCAGCAAACAGGTTTGCAACTGATGAAGGGTGTGAATTTAGGGCTGGGTTATATGGCCTAAGTCTATGTGAAAGCTGTGCACATACTGACTTCGCTTCACAACCCAATCATGAAAATGCTGGTGTGACCAGGACCTTAGCATGACCCAAGTGTGAGCTTTAGCTTGAAGTGTCACTACGAGGCATGCTTTGATTTGTGCTCCTGTTTGGTTCTTCACAGCTGTCACAGCAGTCTCTATAAAGAGTTTATCATTTGCACTTGTGCACTTGCATAGAGTATGTTTCAGACATTAGGAACAGTGACCCCCTCATAAGTTATATCAACAACAAAACAACAAACTACCAGCAATGAAACACGCAGAGGTATATATATATATATATATATGTCCTGACACACTAAACAATGTCCAATTGAAGCAGAACGATTCTCTACAACAGAAAAGTGGAGTCTGAAATCTGATAGAGAAGAATAATGTCACTGTTAAAAACATACCATTAAAATCAACTATTTGTGATGTATATTGCATTCCTGCAACCATTTTATCCTAACAGTGTCTTTTTACTACCTCCACATGATACCAGCATCCCTGTGCTCCAGCTACAGCAGGGCTATCTCCCACAGAACAATCTTGACATCTCCATTAGCCTCTATAGACTAGAATGCGGTGCAGCCATAAGACATGTTGAGTTTGTGGTAAGGGTTCTGACTCTTATTGTCTTCACTGGAAAAACTACTTCTCCAACAACCCCTGCAGAAAGCAGAGCTCTGGGATTATTACAACAGGAGTGGTAACCAAACCCAGCCAGTACCCACGTTTTCTAGATCCAACTGAGGCTCGAAGCTATTTTTTCATTACTTTATTTCTTACTGCCTATTAGTGTGCCAAGCTAATGCAAAAATTGATATTTGAAAATAACCCATAATGTACCTAAACCCAAAACTTTACACAACAAAATGTCCCTAACCTGACCTGAAAGCTAGTACTTTGTCAAGACTAGTCAGGAAAAAAACTCTTATTTTCATAGTTTTGGCCATCATACTACTAGTTATGAGGGGAAAGAATCACAGTCAGCCAATCAGACAAACCAACAGTTTGTCTGGATTATCTAAGCCACTTCATTTGAAGTGGAAAAATGGAAAGTGAGCCCACCTGAAATTCTGATAATACTTTGAGCCCAACTGTTGGCCAATACCAAGATATTAAAGCCAATGGCTGAATGATGGCCTAAAACTACAAAAATAAAACCCAAATTAAAATAAACCAAAAATATCCCTTAAAAAGACGAGGCAGACTGAGTAGAAAGTGAGTACACCAAAATGGTACATTATGATGCTTTATCTCATTGATGAGATCTACCAGCATACAAGGATCTGAAGAGGAACTGTCCTTCAGTGTTGCGTATATCTACACTACAATCACATTTCAGGGTGGCAGCGTAGCCCAGCAATTACAGAAGCTGTCCTTGAGAGTGGACAGTCTTGAGTTCACTCACATCAACATGAATCACACCCATGCAAACTGGGTCATTCTGTGTAAGAGCTTCAGCTGATTCACTGAAACATGTCATGTAAATGTCTTGACAAAATGAGGGTTCATAGACCATAGAAAATGGCTACAGAGTTCCTCACCTCTCCATGGCAACATAGCTCACATGGCTGTTCGCGCTGTCGGTCCAAACTGGACCTGACCTGATCTCTAACTTGGCAAAAACACCCTCGACTGCTTCAAGTGTGTGTGTGTGGGGGGGGGGGATCAGGAGAGGCAGAGGGAGCTGGGAGAGGAAGTGAGGGTGCAGACTGGTGTGGGGAGGCCATAGTAGGAAGGGTCAGTGAAGGGAAAGAGGAAGAGGAGGAAGAGGATGACCCCAAGCAGGTAGGAGGAGAGGACGGTGAGGCGTTGCGGGTGCTCCAGGGCTGTGCTGATGGCAGGGAAACCCATGTAGTTACAGAAGGAGTGGCAGAGGACTGGGCCCATCAGGTGACCTGCAACACACAGTAAGGAGGAAACATTAACACCATGTTGACCAATGTACAGGAGGTGTGTACACAGGCCTCTACAATAAAGCACATTGGAGTCAGGAGAGTTGCACTGAACTGGTGTGGTGTCATAATATTACTGTATATCACACAGTATTAGGCCCTATTCAGAAATAAGTGCCCTCAAAATGTTGTGCCCCTTGCTGCTTTCTAGCACACACACTCACTCACACACACACACACACACACACACACACACACACACACACACACACACACACACACACACACACCACTCTCTAATTATAGTAGTATGGTTATGTGGTAATCCATAGGGTTTGGTGTGAAAACAAAAAATGTGATAGAAAATCCATAATTCTGTCTCTAAGTGTAAGATGTAAATGAAAGCTTCTCACCTGTTCTGATGAAGATAAAAGCAGTGTAGGCCCCAAACACTGCTGTGTAGGAGAACTGGAACACTGTTACAGACCAAAAGAAAAGGAAGTTCATCATCAGCTTCCTACTACTGTATGTCCCAGTCAGACCATGTGATACAGTCAGAGGAATGCATTGCACTTTTTTTGACACAAGATCTCACCTGCAGAGAGGAAGATCCCCGACAGCGTCCCCTGTCTGAACCGCAGCAGCTCAATCACGTGGTGGAAGTGAGCTGTAAGACAGGCGACAGCAGAAGTGACGCAGAAATGCACTGACATGAATCA
Source organism: Lates calcarifer (assembly GCF_001640805.2). Taxonomy (NCBI): domain Eukaryota; kingdom Metazoa; phylum Chordata; class Actinopteri; family Centropomidae; genus Lates; species Lates calcarifer. The sequence continues at coordinate 795,141 of NC_066846.1, forward strand.
ACTGTGCATCAAACACGTGAGCAGCAGCTACTTTATCTGTTTCAAAATGTTGGGATTTACATTAACAATGTATCTGCTGCCATCCTCAACAAGTCCTCATGACTGCGACTCAGATTCTAAACTAAATTTAAGAACAAATTCAAAAACAGAAATGTTCATCTGAGTGCTGTGAGGTGCAGTTTGACTCACAGTTGGTTCATTATGTGGAGGCACAGGATGCATCAGCTCCATGTTAGCATCACTTTTCTGATATCAGTATAGTAACCAAAGTATACTGTAAGTAATCAAACTTAGGGTCTGACAGTAGGGCCGTTACCATAACCATTACTATATCACTGCTGATTCAGCTTCATGAAAATATAACACAGCTAATCAGTTTGTCAACAAAGCAGTTATTTTAAATAATTGTGGCTTGGAATGTAGGGGAAAATACAACCGAAGATCTAAAACTGAACAGCAGGTATTTGAAATTGGTTGATCGGTTTGATACCGATCCCATTCTGGATTCATATAAACACAACATCATGAATACTTTTAAAGTGGACATCATGCTCTAGTGCTGTTCCCAGTTGGTCAGGTGCTTGTGGTTTGATGGTTCAGGCAGACTTTCCTGCACACATAGTGTAAGTTCTAATGACCCCTACCATACTCCTGTGCATGACAGTCATCTTTTACCTACAAACTTAGATGGCTTTGTTCATCATTAGGGATGTGAAAATATCAGATTTCCACACAGTCAGAGAAAGTGTAAGTGCTGCTTTTTCCTTCCTGCCAGGCTGCTGACAGCGCTGTCAGCCGGACACTAGAACTGAGAGTATCAGCAGCAAAGCAAAAAGAAATAAGTTGTGTTGCTTCGTGCTACCTGCTCTTTCTATCACCTTCTATTTCCATCACAGTTAGTCTGGTGGTTCAATCATTTTAAAACAAGACTTGGTTGTAAAGTTTACAGGATGCCACACTGTTGCTCCTACACTGCTGTGTACTTTAAGGCAGCTAGAAAAAAATATAATGAGTCGAGGGTTTCTTGATGGATGCATCAACACATCGACATTTAAAGGGCCGCCTTACCATGTAGATGAGTTCTGATTTTGTCAGCACTCACCCACTCCGAAGAAGAGAGGGCAGGTGAAGATGGCAATTGAAGGGCCAGCACAGGGCACCAACATGGGCAGCATGCAGGCCCTGAATACCAGCTCCTCTGTTAACGGTGCTACCACCTGATTTCTCAACCAGCGCATGTCACTGAAACACAACATCCAGAACCACGGGTCTGCAGGAGAACAGAGAGAGAGAGCAGGAGCTTATTTCCTCTGTTGTAGAGACAGCACTTCATTTACACTTCACTGAACAACACAAAAACTGAACTGTTTCAATGTTGAAATGTGTCAAAGTGGTTTGAAAAGGCTCTCAATCCCTGATACCATGGAGAAAAAGAGGGCAAAATCTATAGCATGTTAGCTGTCTCACCAAAGGCTACCCTGATCCCATCCATGAAGCTCCAGGGACAGTCCATGGCCAACTGCATGAGGGGACCCAGAAACAGGACCTGTAGCGCACACAGGTTCAAACTTTTAGAGTTGGAGGACTTGGGATGTAATCAGTTATTTGTGACATACAATAGCCCAACTATTAGTGTTTTCAACTATTAGTGTGTAGTCATATCTGCCATACATGCAAAGTTATCATAAAGGAAGCAAATATTTATCAAATAGTAACTGTTGTCAAATAAACTCACAATGATTTTACAGTTTTTCAAAAGGTTTTTCAAAACCCCTGGAACCCAACAGACAAAAGAATACAGCTACGTTGAAAACATGGTTTCATATGAACATAGTAACACATATGCAGACATCTTGGGATCAATTCTAATGTCTCTCCATTAATTAATAAAGGTTGGAGCTAACCACTGCGTTTTTATAAAGTGACCTGCATCAGCTATACAGGGCTCATAGGGAGAGAAGTGAGAAAAAGATGAGGTGAAAGGGGGAAGTTCGTTTGGCTGCTGGCTCCTTCAGCTTCATTTTAATGGTGCCAATTTGCCCAAATGTCACCAAATACAAGTCAACTTGTGGCCCACAGCTCAACTCACTGACTTCATACAAACATTATACTTCCTGTTATCAAAGCATCATGCCAACTGTAGTTCCAAAACTTGGAACATGATTCTCCCCCAAATAGAAGACAAAGATTATAATGTATGTGTGTTCATATCTGAGTTATAACTCAGAGATGCAGTATGATTTTGGACACAGATTGGATAGTACCATAATTGTCCACATGAGCTGTGTCCCAACATCCACTGCTGCTGTAGCTGCCAACCATGTGAATAAGCAGGTCAAATCAGCCTGCAGGTTGTTTGTAGAACACCTACATGAACTTGTCCCTCTGACTTCACACAGTCATCGCCAAGACATCATCACCATGACAGAGATGGTTCATCAACGTTGTGTAGGATGTGTTTCTTACCATTGTGAGCACCAGAGGAAATATGATGGCGGGAATAAGGCCCTCAAACCGGATGCCCATAAGAGCCAGTAATGACGGACCAGTCTGACACACAAAAACACACACAGTAAGTAAAAAAAGCCAGGTTCTGTCTGATGATACAACAGCTAATGTGTCATAGTGCAACGTGACACAACAGAACATATGTAATAACAAGTTTAATCCTCAGGTATTAAAGCTGAATGTACAGACAGTAATCAGCAGCCTCTGAGACATGGACTCACCCTGACACTGGTGAATTCTCTCCATGCCCACACAAAGAGAGGTGACAGTCCCGACACGATCAGGACACTGGTGAAGCGTCTTTTTATCACAGTAGGGTGATCCCTGAGAATAGACCAGCACACACAATCATCACCACCACAGAAAACAGGAGACACAAGAGCTGAAACAGCTGATCTGCAACACCTTATAGCAGTCAAGAAGGTTACCAAGCCTGACATTATATGTGTCAGGATGTGCTGGATATTGGACCAAACTCCATTAAAAAAAATTATAGGGTGTCTGGCTTCTCATGTATCCCATGGAGCATTCTCAGTCAGGGTATTCTTACTTTGGTATAGTTGTTTCCAATCCATCCACACAGTGCCTAAAGGACCCATGTGTAGGATTTTGTCACTATTGTCTTGCAGTGAGAGCGCAGATTGCAACCAGTCTACAGTGGCCGTCAGGTGACAAAATGGGGTCAACTACATACTGTATATAAAAATGGGATTTTTTTCTTTGGCTTTTGGATTATTGCAGAAAATAACATCTGTGACAAGCAAATGCTTATGACACTTTTTGTTCCACAAAATAATCTCACAAATGGACACAGCTGTTATGTGTTAAAATACAACTATCAGAAGTAAAAATGCATCACCCCTGCAGCACTATATAGCTGACATGTAACAAGCTGTAACAGGCTGCGGCATCAATGTAAAAATGCAAAAGATATCTTACAGAGTCACTGTTTGGTTCAGTTTGTCTATTCTGTTAGCCTGGGCTATTACAGAAACATGTCAATTCAACATGGTACACACCATGTAAGAGAACCTCTCGCCTATATAGATATAAATGGCTCATTTAAACAAATGAAAATATGATTATTAGTTTAAGGAGATTTTGCACAAATAAAAATCTATTTATCATATTCTATTTCTGCCAATAGATCACTGCAAATATCACACAGTGGTCCTTTAAATTCTGACTGGACCTGTAACTTCTTGGAATCTTTGCTGGCTGCCAAGCAACTGCCACCAGCTAAGAAATATTCCAGTCCATAAGCCGCTGTAAAACAACAGGTTGTCATTTTTACACTTTAGTTTCTGTAAAGATTAAACAAATAAGACCAAGAATGTTTCTTAGGCAGATTAAGAGGTGTTGGTTGGTGGATTTTATGACGGCCAGGCTAACTGTTGTCCCCTGTTCCCTGTCTTTGTCTTAAACTAAGCTAACCAGCTGCTGGTGGCGTCATGTTTGTGCTCTGTGTCAGGTTACACATGTCAGTCCGGACTGGGTTGCAGCTCCAGTTCACTAGTCTGAGGCGGTTCACTGCTGGCCACAGAGCGGCGCTAATGTTGTCTGTCTCATGCAGTATGAGGACAACATGCTCGGAGAGAAGCTGTGTATCGTGTATGACTTCCGTATGATGTATAATATTTGTGACTTTACATAGAAGCACGTTGAATCCTGTGCCAAATATATGGATAAGAAACTAAATCATGTCAGAATGCACATAACTGAATCACATAACGTTAGCAAAGTGCAGTAAAGCCATAGTATGTCTAACAAAGAGCTATCTTCGGCTCACCTCGGCAGGTCACTCCTCCACACGTACAAACTGCCGACATAAGAACAAGCGAGCAACAGACAGGACAGCACTGACACCCAGCATAAACCCTCTGGAGCTACGAAGTCGCTATTGCCGTTTATTATCCCCTGTGTCAGAAGGTTTGGTGATAAATCCTCCTCCTCTGACATGACGACTACCTTTTGAAACAAAACCAAAGTACTACTGGGCACCGGGACGGCCGCTGGACCATCTAACCAGATAAAACACCCGCCAACATGAGCCAGGAAGTTGTCAATAATCTTCTATCCGAAAGCAGGCTAACCGGCTAACGAGGCTAGCTGGGGTTCTAACTGCTGTGGCGCTGTATTTCTACGTCATGAAATGTTTCTTACTCTCTTCCTCTTCTTCCTCCTCTAGCGGCGGGCGCCTCTACTACTGATGAATCCCTGCCTCTACTAGTCGTGTCCTCTGTTAGGTAAAATTGTAAAAACTGGTCCCATTTACGTTTTACTTTTTGACATGCGAGAGACGGTGAAACATCGTTAAACCACCGCGAAAGAAAACGTTTCGACTGTAAACTGTATTGTTGTTTTCCCACCAATGCTCTACTGTCTCCTTACCGTTGCCAGTAGAGTGGAAACAGCGACACCCTTGTTGCCAAAAATATATTACATCCGTAGTGATAAAAGCCATAGAGAGTGAATGGGAAAAGTTAAGAATTTGTTGATTTTGAGCTCATTTCGCATTGAAAAGCGGATTTTTAACACCTTTGTGTCATTTAGAACAGAAGTGGTAGTACTTGGTAGAAGCTTTGTTATTGTTTTTTTTTTTGTTGTTGTTGTTTTTTTCAGTATATTTTTTTCCTTTTCAAATTACAGTAAACATTTTTAATTTTTTGTAAAACAATGTAAAACAAAAAAATCCACTATCACCACTCAAAAATATTTTGCTATGGATATGATTTACAGTTTTGCAATTAATGGCATGTAAATGAAAACTTATTTCACATAATTATTACGTGTAACTTGACTAACCAGAAAACATCCTGTAAAACAACATTCATTTTTAATTTAAAAAAATGATTGATTAAAATTGTTTAAAACATACATTTTTTATTGTGTAATAGTGCATTATTTGTTGTATATTATGTACACAATGTTCTGAAGCAAATACATTTCTTTGGGATTTGAACAGTGTCTATTTGAAGGCCCTCTGGTGAAAAGGTTGTCTTCTATACCTATCTTCTATGTCCTGTTTGTATACAATAGTAGATTGCTAATTCCAAGTCATTTGTTTATTTGTATAAACTTACTTTAAAACTCTGGTTTATGTACAGAACTAAATTTTCTCAGATTTGGCTTGAGACTTTGGTTCACAGTGGATGTCCTGTAGTAATTTTATGGTACCACTGAGTGGCACTAAGAAGCAGCACTCAACTCTAGTGTCATAACCCTGGATATAGAGTATATATCTGTGGTAAAATAAAAAAATTAATTTAATTAAATTTAAAAAAAAAACACTGTATCTGTTACATCACACAAAACAAAATTAGACCGTTGTATTCTGCCAGTCACTTGTAACCGTGTTATTTAAGACCAAAGAATAGATATGAAGTATTTCAGTCTATTACAGTAGTCCTGCAACAAAAACTATCTAACAGATGAGCATGGAAGTTCATTCCATTATGAGTGAGCAAATAATTTCAAGTTCACCTCTCCACACCACAGGTCACATGACATGACATGGCATCAGAGCTAGTTCCATCTGATAATGAGGACCATGAGACATTGGTAAAGATGGTAAGCTGGTAGGTGGACCTTTGAGCATAGATTACTTTGTCACACACGATGCTTAGCGTCACAGAGGGGTTGATTTCTGTGTTCAAAGTGCTGATGGTATATATATATATATATATATATATATATATATATATATATATATATATATATAATCTTAATTCAGATAGCAGTTCTTGTCCTTGGCATGTTTTCTTTAAAAGTGTTATATAACACAGAGTTGCACAACTGCAAAAAGCACATCCTTACACAATCCACAATGAAGCTTGGAAATAGAAATAAAACATCACAAGAAACAAAGTGATCATCACTCTGCTGGTAATTGAGATACACAACAACTCAAAAACAGATGCATCTGCATCATCATATACTAACTTTAGAACATTTCTTATTGTTGTCAAAACACACACTGACAGACAGACACACACACACACACACATATTTTCTCCAGTGTGTCACTTTCATTCTTCATGAGTTACTTCCTGTTACTAATCATCCCAACCAGCAGGCCACCTCAGCTTCCCCCTCTCTAACCACATAGTAGAACACTCACTGTTTGGAATGGATACTATGTGCGCTTTCTCTTAGTACTGTAAAAATCACAGGCATGAAACAGAGCCACCTTACATGTGCAATTTTGGTTGTAGCTGCTAAAAAGCTGCACGTGCCACTAAATGTATTTTTTGTGTGTTTTTATGTTTGTAATTATGTTTCCCTCAGGGCATAATGTCCAGATTAATTAATAGTAAGGGAATGTTACTTATATGATACAGGGTTGGTCTAAATCCTGTCCACAGCAGATCCAGATCAAATAAATTCCTGTGGTGTTCACTGTGTCCATTAGTATGTATTATAGAATTAGGTTTGCTGTTGTCTCCTGTTGCTGCTCTCATTTTTCTTGCATTAACTGGAATCTGGAGGTGTAGCTCTGCTGCTGGATGATCTCAGCAGTGTTGTTTCTGACTCCTCACATATTTCCTATCTTTTTCTTCTCTTTTTCAGTCCGTGTGTGTTGTTCATATGAAATGAGAGGGGGGAGTGGTGAGAAAGCATACATGTCATAGGGGTCTGCTTCTCAAAAAAAAGTGCCAGCATAGGAAAAATGACTAAGATTCTATAAATAGATGGAGCTGGATGTTCACACTTTACACAGTTTTTCCATGATGGCCATGGGAAACTAGTATGAACATTTGTGTACGGTGGAGGGGGCTAGGCTGGGTTAACACCTACCCTACAACCAGCAGAATGGTTAAAACAGGATCTGTGCACCACTTATGAGAAAGAACTCTCTGTTTTTCTCTCTATTATTGTCGTAAAGCTCTCACTTCACCAGCTGTGAAGCTGATGGAAGAATGTGCTCAAGGTCAAGCCTTGACTTGTACTGACCACTCTGGAGGAGAGAACCTTCACAGGTTTACAGGAGCTGATGGGAAACACAGCAGAGGAAAGTTGACTGAAATTGAAAAGGCATGTTTGTCATAGCCCTGTGAGGAGTGAATCACTGCAGGGAGGTGTGTGTAAGTCTTTATCCCCGGAGGTTTTGTATTGAAAGGATCAAGTGCCCTTACATGTAAAAAAAAAAAAAAAAAAAAAATTCAGCAAATTTCTTTTTGAGGGTACAGGTTACATTCTTGGAATATAAAAATATTGTGTCTACAGAGTATGATTCATGGAACAGCAGCCAGTAGCCAGGAGCCTCCCAACAACAAAACTGTACGTTTCATATTTTCTCAACATAACCCCCCAAAAGCTGGGGAAAAAGCAGGGAAAAATTATGGTGGAAAATATTTGATTTATCCACATATGTATTTCTTTACATAAATACAGTGTAAAATACTGATATCTTCAAATTCTAATATGAAAACTATTCTTCAGGCTGTCAGATTCCCAGAAAAATACAGTCAAAAAGACAATGTGACCTCTGTGTCCTCAGTGATAGTATTAGCCCTGTCTGACAGCTTTAGCCTGTCTGACTGTCTTCTGTAAGTGCTGAGTATATTGTTTAATCACATCCATTTACACTTGTCTAGCACTTTATTAGGAACACCTTTTTGTGCAATTATCAGTCAAATCAGCAAATAATATGGCAGCAGTGCATTGTATGAAATCCTGATCCAGATCCAGGCCAGGAGCTTCAGTTAATGTTCACATCAAACATCAGGATGGAGAGAAAATGGAATCTCAATGACTTTGACCATGGCATGACTGTTGGTGTCAGACGGCTGGTTCGAGTATTTCTGAAACAGCTGATCTCCTGGGATTCAAAAGAGAGTCAGTGATGGCAAATCTGAAGTCTGAAAATGCATGGCACAGCAGGTTGCAATATCTATATCTCACTCTTCCTCGCTTCATCAAAATAGTCCACTTGTTGAAGAATACACACAAACCTGTGCAACTCTGCATAGATCTCACCACTAACACTGTTAAAATGAGACTGAAATCAACCAAGACAATTCACCACTGCCTTGACAATGGTAGGAACATTTCCCATATATTTGCAACTTCAATACATTTACATACACTTGGAGAATCTATAACATGGAGTACTGAAGCTGTTCTGGAGGCTCATCGCTAACATGCTTCATGTTACTTTTTCAGGTGATTCATTCATGATTGTGATTCATTTCCAAAATTACATATTAAGACTGTACTGTGTTAAAATGTTTTCCTCGTGGTTAGCTATAATTAAGATTTCTATGTGTCATTAGGTGAGGGATAGGGTTGGATGAGGATTTAGCCATTGAATGTAGTCAGTTGAACTTTGTCTTAATTGCAGTAATATTAATATTAATAATAGTGCCTGTTTTGCTTCTGCACACAAATGTACACCTAAGGTGGCTTTTTTGTGTTTTGTTGAGTCCTATTCTAGATTAAGTCATTAGGCTGGCAGAAACTAATACTCAACATCCAAGACATATAATAAAAGCACAATTCACATCATCATCATCATCATCACACAACTGGAGCAGAATAAAAAGTGATTACTCTTCAACTGTATCAACATTTTAAGTGCTCTGTTGTTTTAAGTTGTCTTAATTGAATTTCAGAAAGAAAACTATTATAATAAATAAATATGAACTATACAGCAAGAAAAAGAGGAAAATTGCATATAGAGTTGACTAGAAGTGACTTTGCTATAAACATATTTATTAAATATAGTAAACTATTGATACCATAAACAACATACCCTGGTTAAAAGTGGCTTAAGCCCAAAATTATCTGGCTAACTATCTAATCTCACTCTGTGATACAGGCCTCAAAATGGGTTGAAGGGCACTAGCCTTCACATTTCCATCTTGAATTTATTTGTTTTGTCCTCTTGCTCAGACACAGATTTGCATCTTGCAAAACACTGACAGGAATAAGTAAATTGTTATCAAGGTTTTGAGACAACTGTTTGCACATTTGCAAACATTGACTCACAGGCCCTCATGGTGTAAAAGTGGTGAAAAGAGACAGTGAATCACTCTCCTCTGCAGGTAGGAAGGAAGGGGTGGGGTGGAGGTAAGTCAGAACTCAAAGTGGGAGCATATATACTACAAATTAAAGCAAGGAGAAAGAGATACTCAAAGTTTAAGTGTTGTTTACTGTTACCTTTGAAGCAGTATGAGTTTTAGCAACATAAGTCTTAATTCTCAAGACTAAGTCCAACTAACCTTACCTAAAATTTTGGAAACAACAAGCAAGCTGAACCTGGACTTAGTTTTTGTCAAGTTACAGCAGAATATTTGAAAGTGTAAAGAACTAAGGAGTCCAGGAACTAAACATAACTGATATTTCACAGTACTTATGTAGTTCCGGTTTTCAGTGCCTCTACATTTCTCCCCAGTGTGCTGTTTTGTGAATACACCAGGACAACCAAGGAAACATTGGGTGGATCCAAGCTAGATCCAGGCCAAGTCCAAACTGGTGCAAAGATGCCAAGAGTCCAGTGTGTGTTGTCTGTGATATCGCTGCAGGGCTTATCTGGATTTATGCTTGTTTCAGTGTTTGAGAGCAGGTATGAGATGTGTTTCAGTCTCTATTTGTGTGTTTTGTCTGGTCTTATGATGGGTCAACAGGAACTGGTCATGTTATGTAACTGAGCAAGTTGAGATGTTTGTTTAATGCAAGTGTATTCATGAATGCAGCGCACCAGTCCTTTGTCTGTACATTTAGTCTGGTTCACCATAACCTCACCCACTTACTCACCCAAACCACATGCAGGTAAACACAGGCCAGTTTTCCGTTGCTTATCCCTTTTAACTCCTACTTTTTACACACTGAACTCTTTCAGCATGACTTTGCTCAGAGCAATGGAAAGGTTATGTAACAGAGTCATTTTAGATTGTTATTGTAGGCTTTGAATGTACACTCTGTGGCCATTTTATTAGGTATACCTGTACAATCTAAATCAATCCAATAGATTTTTTCGACAATAAAGTCTACCTTTGTGGTGGTGTTAAACTGGACTGCATTATATACAGAGATGTTTCTAGTATGCTGCCCTACTCATTTATGTAAACGGAAAGGACAGAACAGCTCTTAGTATATGTAATCTACCTTTATTTAACAATACATAATATGAACAAACTAAGTATATTTTGTAGCTTCAGTTTCCATTATGGATGATAAACCTGACTTTCATTATTTAAAAAATCATAATAGTATTGGAAAATCTTGCCACACATTGGGCTGATGGGGTTTATTCAGCAGAATGAATTATGCTATAGTGCACTCAAGTCAGTCCTGGTCATGGAAATCACTTATAAAGAGTGAGTGTGTTGTTTGGTCAAATTCTTTTGATGTGAGATAATGCACTTACCAGTCACAGCAGCAGGCTTCCCTTCGTGTCTATGTTGACTCCAACATCAGACCCCCCACTTTTACTTCCTTTATGCACAAGCCCTTTTCATAATACCGTGCTTTGGAAATATGAGAATTTACAGCAGTAAGAAACTGCTGGTATCAGTCCTTATCTTAATGAAGCAAATGCTTTGTAAACACTTCACTAGGCACAGTTTCTGAATACATTTGAAGTGAGAAATAACTAATGCATCTGGAGTCTCAATGTGTATCTGCTGTTCCTAGTTTCCTTTTTAGTTATATAGGGTGACCAGTGATTGTTTTGGTGAGTATCTGGGACAGCTGAACAGATGCTACCACACTTAAATTTTGAAGTGAAAACCCAGGTCACTAAATGAAGTCGTAACATAAATGTAGTTGAATGAATTTCATGGCATCCATCCAATACCTGTTATTTCAGTCAGGACCAAGGTGGTGGACTGACTGACTGAATCTGTCATTATATAGGTGCCAAACATAGTTTCTATTGTATCATTTCATCATCTAACATCATACTATACCAGTAATATTTGACCTATGTCTACTTGATGTTAACATTATGCCCTTGCAGTTCTAGAGGCTTGGTGACAGAGTGACCACTTGCACAGCTATCCATTAACATACCTATTCTAGCAACCCATACAAGATAGCCTGGCTGGCTAGAGTAGGCTGAACTGTAAGGTAATAGTTCAGGACTGTCTTTGAACCCTCAGCTTCTGTCAATCGAGGCACTGCTAAACAATCTTTTTTGTGAGAGATACTCCGGCAGAGCAGGATTATACAAAACTGAAATGGTGTGACACTAAAGAACTAATATGATAATCTGCTCTGCTTTGGATGTCAGCACTATCAAGAAGGCTTGCAATTGGTCATCAACTTTTTCATTGTTAGTATATTATACAATGATGTTTTACTCTCTGTATTTCAATGTCAAGTTCTCTCTGTTTTCTGTTTTTGGACACCAAACCAAAGTTTGAACATTGGGTGGAAACATCAGACAGTATAATTTTGAAGAAAATTAGTGATAGTGTTCCTGTTAGAAGTATCTGCCACCTCAATACTACTCAACTGAATCTGTCTTATTTTTTCCAACATACCATAATCCTTAAAGTATTCAAAATAAACATGATAACATTTCTTAGTTTCTGCTAGGAAGTCAGGAAGTGTGACTGACTGTATCCATTGATTCACTTCCTGTTTTCAGTCCCATGAGGCATATGCTGTTGTCTGATGTGACATGACAATACCTGCTAAAACAGGGGCTGTTCCTGTTTGTTCTTCTTCATACATACAGGGGCATCTGCAGTTGCCACGGAGTTGCCCAAATATGTCTCGCAAGGGAACATGTCAGTGCGTCTTCCATGCTGACTGGGACTTCACACTCACTCCAAAAACTGGTGCAGGTTTCAGTAAGTATTTTGTGTCCTATTTAGTTTATTTTCATTTTAAAAAGAAAGAAAAATAACTCATCCTCGCTTTTAATGCTTGTGCCTATCAGCATGAGGAGTGCCATCCCAGTCTGCAACAAAATTCATTACTACTAGAGGGACTGTAATGACTACTATGGTAAGGCACAAAAACTATTTGGTTACAGAAAGGTCATATTCTGGGTTTGCATTCTAACGAACCATCCGTCTACCATCACCCTACAACACCCTTTCTCTGTACAGAGTAGCAGTAAATAACCATGCCCTTATCTTATATTGATGGAAAGTGACTGGCCAGTCATCTCTGGAGCTCGGCTGTTAGCTGCCAAGATAGCCAGTTGGTCTCGCCCAATTGGAGGTTCTTCATATCCAAAAACATAGGGGCAATTTTGCAAATAGGCTTTTCTTACAAAAAAGTAAATGGTTACTTTATCACCAGGAATGATATCAAATTTATAATGTATTAGCAGCCCTGGCCCAGTTTTGAGCCAGGCTCAAAATCTGTGCCATCATAAAATGCACTCTGGGACACTTGGCTTCCCAAGTCCACAATAGTCAGCCTTGAAGGTACACAGGATAAAACAGGTAGAGTGAGAACACTTCTGGTCATTTGGGCTGTACTTGGCTAGACGCAGACTAAGTTGGGCCATGACTAATGATGTTTCACGGTAAATAAGAACAGTACAGACAAGAACATAGATTGAGAAAGGTCTTCTGTCGTGTTTGCTAACATAGGACACAGATTATTTACAAATGTTGGAAAATCCTATTATCAATTTTGCTGGTTGCTGTGGAGCGAAATCACTGAGGGCTTTTTAAAAAACAGTACGTTAAAAAATACCAGAGTTATCCTTCAAGTCCTGTCCCATTGAAAATTTAAATCATAACAAAACAGCAGCTGAATCTTTTCAAACATTGCATGGGGAACACTGCATGTCATGTGCACATGAAAGATTTAGTGAAGGCAGAGAGGATGTCCAAGACGATGAACGTTCTGTGCGCCTGTGCACATCAAAAACCTCTGAAAACATTCAACAAACTGAACAAATCATTGGAAGTGGTCGAGGACTCAGTATAAGAATGAGAGCAGAAATGGTCTCCATTGATAAAGAGACAGTTTGGCAAATTTTGCATGAAAATTTGAACAAGTGTGAGCTAAAGTTGTCCCAAAATCTCTGACTCCTGATCTAAAGGAAAAGCAGTTGTCCCAAAAACAAATCCCAGTGCTTGATCACCCTCCCTATTCACCTGATCTAGTCACCGTGTGACTTTTTCCTTTTTCCTATGATCAAATCTGTACTCAAAGGAACACGTTTTGAGTCTGTCAGAAGTTAAGAAAAGAACCACAGAGGTTCTGAGACAACTGTCTGAAGACCTACTGCACTGCTTTGATCAGTGGAAGACCCGAATGCTGCAGTGTGTTGATGCAGAAGGGGAGTATGTTGAAGGAGAAAGACATTGAAAAGTGTTTATGTTAATAAAATTGTATTACAGCATTATTCTCATTATTTAATAGCCGTACCCTGTATAATCATCCAGTATGGACAAGACTAAATGTTTAGAGGAAGATTCATAACATGGTTATCCCACTTAAAGCCACGTAAAGCCAAACATCAAAGCAAACAGTTTGTAATGCCCTCTCATTCTATCACATGTTCTCTGAAATCAGAAAAACTGCAAAGACAGGATGATGCTATTTGTCATGTGCACCGATGATTTAATGTGTAGTTTCATGTTATTAGTAAAACATTCAATACTTAGCAAGAACAGATTGCTGCAACACCCTGTTGTATTGCTGATACGATCAGAACACCAGTTCAGACTGGTCTGATGAGTCACTTGTTACATGCTTTTTCTGCTTCTGTGTATGTTTTCAGCATTTCAGGTGTACCCAATATAGGAAAAACAACACTCAAATCTACAATGTCATTCTGTTAAGCATCTGACAGCCAACCCTAAAGGTGAAAAGGTCAGCTAGTGAAACAGAGTCCCCTCTCTAACCATACCATGTGCTTATTTCCCTTTTCTCACTTCTGCAACATTTCCTCCTCTGCAACATCCTGTATGCCTAACATGAGGATGAACCCATCACTGGAAAACCACAGTTACTAAGAATTCGTGAGAAGTTGACCAAGATGTTACATTTAAAAAATGGGGACACTTAAGTCCGTATATTCAGTCAGTATACATTCTATGGCATAATTCAGTGGCTGTAGTTACATCAAGCAAATGTTTTCTCCTCATGTGAGGAGTCTGCAAAAGTATTTAGATGTGGTGTCTTGCCAGATTGGACTGACAAAAAATCCAAAAACAAACAAAGCACTAATGTGCATTAATTGTTTTTCTAATTCCTGTTTCCTTGTGTGTCCACCACTGAGACTGGTCCAGGACTGGAAGCAGAAAGAGCTAGCCACTGTGTAAAATAATGTTTAAAAAAAACAAAAACAAAAAAAAAACATTTAAATCATATGGGCATTTTCAAGTTGGATTTCACTGTCATTAGATATTATAACTCCAAATACTGTAAGTCTCAAGTGACAGAGGAAATGAGATGAGAGAATTATTCTTAGTGGCTGTATTAGAAAAGAAAACCAAATACACCACTTGGGGAAATACACCCCAGGAAGTAAGCAACTGGGAAATTGGCCAAAAAATAATTGCCAAATACCAAGAACCTTTAATCCACAGTTAAACAAGGCACACAGACTCATTCACTGAAGGGGCAGAGACATGATTCAATATGAACTTTTTGATTAGATTGAAAAACTAAAGGAAATAATGTGATATGACTGAAAAATACATCAGCAAGTGACTGGAAATTAACAGAGTAGATTCCAGATAAAACTATTAAAATATTCTTTAACTACAAAACCTTCTTTATTATTATTAAAATCTTTTAAAAATATAGTCATTTAGAATATACTTCCGTTACTCAAAAGAAACAAACCAAAGCTAAGCCTAAGTGGGTTGAGGCCGTGAATGGAGCAGCAGCCTATACTAAGGGATGTCTAGGGATGTTACCATAGACTCAGTAGTCCAGTCACAGCAAACTAAACATTCACACAACAAACAAGAGAACCACTCATGTGTCCCAGTGCCTTAAACACAGCAAACTGTGAAGGGACCTCACGCAGGGTGACTCCTTCAGTAAACTGGCAGCCAGCTCCACTGAAACTGAAGAAAGAGAAAAAAAATGGAACTATAAAGTTATCAGAATGAGCTAAAAATACCAATTGTTGCCAACACATTTTAGTGTTTTAAGACGTATAGAATTATCTTCAATCTACAATAAGACAATTTAACAGTAGTCCAGGCCCTGCTTGTGACCACAGTATAAAACTAGTAAGCCCCACTGGGATACCCTGGCAAAGAGGCCAAAACAATAATCCATCTCATTTCCCATCTCAATGCAGCTTCTTCCTAAAGGTAACAGTGTTTTTTACAGAATGAATGAGTAGACCTACAGCTAGAGCACATGGCAAAAGCAATGGGAAAGGAGGAGCAAGTGAACAGACCAGCTTTTCCCAGTTTTCCCTATCCCACATGCACACCTCTAAGGCTGCATGTGCTATGTTAGCGGCACAAGGGGGAACTACACAATAATAGGCAGGTGGTTTTAATGTTATGGCTGATCAGTGTACAAGCGCACCAGATAAATCAGATAACTAATGGGAAAAAAGAAGAAAAAACAATGAAAGAACAAAGTTTTGACCCACATCAGCTTTAGCTGATTTAAAAGATAGTCGTTGCTGTTTCAGAGCTGCACCACTGGCATCATTCTCCACCTCCTCAACAGGCCTTGCTACCAGTGTTGCAGAGTTTTATTTTAATGTATCCATGCTTTCCTCATAGTTGGCTGGAGAATTACAGTAAGTAAGAGAGCAGCTTGTAGGGCCCAAAGGTCAGTTAATTAGGTCTTATACATACAGTAAGTTAGGCAACAATTACTGCTTTATCTCTTGGGATGAGTCTGCGTGTATGATGTTATGTATTGTCTTGGCAACACTTGAGTCCCATGTTCCTGAAACCCACACAGAGAACTGAGTGGGTGGTGCAAGTTCAATTTCCATTCACAGGCATATATGGAATGTAGTAAATCCTTGGGGATTGTGGGGGTTATGCTAAGTTACAGTAAACAGATGTGTTGATACATCTGTATAGTTTATGTCTGTAAAGATTCTCAGTCATCCAAGTCATGGTTACCCAAGAAAGGCTGAGTCAAAGGTAAGTGGACTTGGCTGCAGGTATTTGATATTTGACTGGTGGGGAAACTCAAGGGGTAACTCAAGTCCATCACTTGGTTCGTGGGTGCAGGTGTAGGTAATCTGCTGAGGCTTGACCTGAGCAATTGGCCATTCTGTGTTGAGCCATGCACCAAATCATCGCACAGTTTGTCATACTGTGAACCAGATGATACTGCATTGTGTTGCAGTAAAAGTTAAACCTCAAGATTTACATTTGGATATTTTCAGTGCAAACATGAGTATTGTGTGTGGAGATTAGGGTGGTGGTCGTATCACAATCTAACCATTTTGTTAAAACCATAAACACAATCACTAAACCATACTGGCTGTCTTTTTTAGACAGGGCTGGCATGATTTGCACAATAATCATAGGCAGCTTATGTAATTATGTTTATTGATACCGTGATGTTCTGGTAATTCTGTTATATAAACACAACCTATTATATGTAGTGTTTTTCTTATTGATGTTCAGTTTCTGTCACTAGATAATATTTCAAAGCTAAATTCCATTCACTTCCATTTAATTGGGGTAATCCCTTTCTTGACTCCCTTCATTACATAGTATTTGCCATGCCATTGATACTTAAGTTTGTCCTTTCTTCACTGAGGACAGACATCAAACACACCACAGCTAAGTCATGTCAGCTCCAGGAAGTTCTTACTGGTTTTGCTTTTTAACTTCTAACAAACTAAGTGGCTTCAATAAGGATTTTTGTGGATCTGCCAGAGGCCTCAATCAAGATAGATCTGGAAAATGTGGGTGTTAATTTCCATTCTCTGTCCCGTTTACCAGATGCTTGGTGAGTAGTGGGAGAAGGAATGTTGAAACCCATGACCAAATTTGGTTTTTTGATGTGTCACCACCCAAAGTGAGAGTCTAGAGTGACTGTATGAAAGATAAGCTGTTAGCTTGGTGATAAAAACCATCAGAAAAATGTATTAATAATATTAATATTATAATATTATCTCATTGTAAGTGTGAGTGTAATCTTGCAATTCTCAGTAGCAGAGAGAAAGTGTAGTGCTCAGTAAATTTCCTGACTGTGAATATCCAGGTTGGCTGAGAAGTCCTAACTCCTGGTGATGAAAACCATGTGATATGATTAAAAGCTCCAGTACAGCTACTAAATGGACTTTGACATTTGTTTTGTTTGTTTCTGAAAGGTCATGAGTACATTTCAAAACTCTCCAGGTGATGGATATAATGTCTTTCTCAAAACATGACAAAATGGTCCTATTTAACCAGGTAGCAGTAACTGTGGAGCAGTAAATCTCCAATTCTAAGACAGTAATGATATCCTCTGCATACTAATATGACATGGTGCAGGTAAACTTTCATTCTCCCCAGATTTTTATTGTTTCATTGTTTCAGTCACTCTTGATAAGCTTTTCCTGGACCAAAGTTTAATAAACTTAATAAACATTGTAAATTCATATGTTTTTAGGGATGAAAAGTTGGGGTTGATTTTTGGTTACAGTAAGATCACAAAACACTTTCATTCATCAGAAAATGAAACAAACAAAAAACAAAACATTAACACAATTTTCTCTACAGCCTTTAGATATTTTCTTCAGGGGAAACACAGTCTGACGGCGCAGCACCTGGCTGTCAGCCAGCTGATGACAATCTGCAACATTTATCACATTCAGACATTCAGACCCAGGGAGATCCATGAGTAAAAAACATGACTGTTCCTTTCTCTCTGAGGACACTGTCCTGCACATGCCAGAGTGATGTGTGTGTGTGTGTGTGTGTGTGTGTGTGTGTGTGTGTGTGTGTGTGTGTGTGTGTGTGTGTGTGTTTGGAAGAGACAGGGACAGTTCAGTGAGTTTCCATATGGTCTGAAAAGCTTCAGGCAAAAGACAGAAAAGAAAAGCAGGAGAGGGAGGAGGAGGGAGAGAGTGTGTTCCTGAAAAGGAAGCTTGTCCAGACAGTGTCAGATGACATCATCGTCTCTAATAATGTGCGTGCGTAGGTGGGGGTGGGGTTCTCAACCATGCAGCCCTACACTATAAAAAGAGGAAACCCCATTCAATCCTTCAGACTTAAGCAGCAGCAGCAGAGAACAAGACTGACACTGAAACAACAACCTGAGGCACTACATCTGACACACTCCAACCACCAGGTAAGACTAAACAAGCCTTGGACATTAGAATTATAAATGTAATATTCTTTAAAAAGCTGGAAGATTTTTTTTAGTTAGCCAAACATAACTCCATCCTAAGTAGATGTGACATTAAAGTGCTGCTTACACATGAATGCATCAGTAATTGAAATTATCAATCAAATGTAGTACAGACACTGTTCAAAACTATAGAGTTACAACAGTGTCAGGGAGCAGCTAAGTGCAAATATAAGCAGGGGTTTGAGTGAAAAGTGAATGTGAATAGCTGAGGGGATGAATGACTAATTGAATGTATTCATCCTGGCAAGGTTGTTTTGATAATTACAGTCTGATGGGAGGAACTGGCATAACAGAAGAGGGAGATGTTACAGCTCCTGTACACCAAGTAATATTTTATGTCACGATAGATAAAAATAAAAAAATTAAAAAACATAAAGATGCTGGACAAACACAATGTTTAAAAGTTTTGATGGAGCAATAATTAGGTATACAGCTTGTAGAAAAGGTAATAACTGGACCTTGGCTAATGTATGAGTTCTATAATCAAGGTCCATTGAAGAGGAGTGATGGATTAGACTAAATGTTAAACTGATGGAATAAATAAGTAGTTCCCAACCTTTCTGGCTTATGACCTCCTAAAACAAAGTCTGTGGACAACCCCTCGTCACTGTTTGCATATACAGATGGATGACATATTGAAGGAAAAATCTATCACCTATGGGAGATTATGGGTTGATGTGTTAGACAGCACTCCAAACACAAAATGAGGGAGCATCTTTTGGATGAATGGTGTTCCATCACTCCAGCAGAGTTCAGACACTATCAATGCCAAGGAGCACTGAAGCTGTTCTGCCAAGTCATTGTGAACCAACACATTACTGAGACACTGTATATTGGTTTTTATCTCTCATTTGTGACATATATACAGTATTATGTCCACCACTTTAAGCACAATATAATTTTGTTTTGTTTATATATTTTTTTTCATGTCATTTCTTCTGAATACTGAATACATGATAGGGAACTTTTCTCAAGTCACTCAGTTGTTTTGTTTTCTTTTTTGATTACTGCACAATACATTCATTTGTAAGAATGGCAAAAAGTTCTTTTTCTGTTTGTTTTTAATGATTGATGTGAAGTCATTTCCTGTATAACCACGCCCTTCGTGTTCACTTTTCTGGAAGCTAAAAATATCCTTAGTTTTGTCTTGGCTCCAAAGTTTTATAGAAAACATCTGTTCATGTTTAGAATTGTTCTACAGCGTTGCACAATCCAATATATTTACTGCTCCCTCTTAATAAGAAACAGAAACAAATGTGGGATCCATCCACTTCTTTTTACAGTGGAGCAATATTTTGTCCTGATATTTGCTGAGCTCTTGCTCTGCCTCTGGGGTAAGGTGCACTATTTACACTCACATGGTTGATGCATTTTACATATTTATGCAAAGAAGAGTCAGAGCGTTAGTGTAACTGGCCCAGTGACTGTGTGCATTCAAACTGCTGTAAAACTGAATCTGAGTTTAAACCAACATAACTAGGCATGCACCTGTTCTCTGCTTTCTCTCCCAGGATGCTCTGCGCTTACATTTTCATGTTGCTGACCCTGAGCAGAGTAGGGCTGGGCTCTCTGCAGGACAAACAGACTGACTTTGGCCTGAAGGTATTCCTCCAGCTCAGCCAGGGCTCTGTGGACAAGAACCTGGCCTTCTCCCCATATGGTGTGGCCTCTGTCCTGTCCATGGCTCAGCTTGGCGCCGCCGGAAATACCCGTAAGGCCTTGACCACTGCAATGGGCTTTTCTCTGCAAGGTAAGTGATATGGATTAAAAGATGATGACTTGGGGATTCTGGTATATATCTGTATATATAATTACACACTGGTTTCCACTGCATAAGGCTAGTAGTAGATTACAATAATAAAAATTTAATAATAATGATAATTACGATTAATAACAATTAGAATTGGAATAAATGTAATTCCACCACTAATTACAGAACTCCCTGCACTGAGGTTATATATACACTTATTTCAGTTTGTAACTATAATAATATTGAAAAATAATACTATTTTTTACCGATCAAAAACAAGTACACAATGCTTTGCAGATATAGAATAGACAAAGCATCGAGAAAATATATACTCACACACAAGAGCACATGAAACATGTGACGAAAAAAAAAGAAAAAAATAAGATTAAAAAAACAGTCAAGCATAAAACTAATTACAAGCGTGTAATGTAGGTTGGATGCCTGAACAAACAGTTTAATGGAGCTGTGAATGTAACAGTGACTTTGGTGAAATCACACAACTTAAACTCATCTCTCCTCTCCCGCAGAGCGAGGGATGTCACGGCAGCAGCGTCTTCTGCAGCGGGATCTGTCCAGTGAGGAGGGCGTGGAGATAGCTGGTGGGGTGATGGTGGAGAGGAAGATGAGTCTGGAGAAGGGATACCGCCGTGCCCTGGCCAAGGCCTTCCAGACCCACCCACACCAGATGGACTTCACTAAGCCAGACCAGGCGGTTGCCATCATCAACTCGTGGGTCTCAGACCACACTGCAGGTACTCGCTCTGTCCAACTAACACCATGTCATCTCCGAAGAACGCCTCTGCAATCATCTTTGTTTTAAGGGGCTTGCTTTCTTTTGTGACTTATTTTTTCTACCTTTTCTTCTGTAGGTTCCATCCCTGAGTTCTTGGCAGCTGGATCTCTGACTGATGAGACCCGCCTGGTCCTCCTCAATGCTCTTCATTTCCAGGGCCTCTGGAAAGTTCCCTTTGACCCCAGACTGACACAGGAGAGGATGTTTCATTGTGCCAATGGCAGCACTGTGCCCGTGCACATGATGAGACTCACAAACCACTTCAGTTATGGTAGTGTGACCCAGGGCATGCATATATTTCATTCTGATACTGTGTTCCACAGGTGACAGTGTGTGCTAACACATCTATCTTCTCCTTAACCAACAGGTGAGTTTGTAACTACTGACGGGGTGGACTATGATGTCATTGAGGTTCCATATGAGGGTGAGTCACTCAGCATGCTCCTAGTGTCACCCTTTGAGCCAGAAGTCCCACTGAGTGTGCTCAGTGCAGATCTGAGCAGCAAGAGGATTAAGCAGTGGAGGGCAGAACTGAGGAACGTCAAGCGGCAGCTGGCCATGCCCAGGTGAGGGAAACAGTCAGACACTGTGTGGGAAGCTAACATTCACTTATTTTTGAAATGCTCTCTCATAGACTAAGTGCTGTTCTACATTTGTTTGTGTCATATTCAAGGCTAAAAGCCTAAAGCAACCAGAAAGAAGACTGAGGACTTGTGTTTGATTTTGCAGGTTTACTCTGAACTCTGAGGTGAATTTGAAAACAGCTCTGCTTAACATGGGTCTGGGAGACATGTTCAGTCTGGCTACTGCTGACTTCACACGCATCACCAGTAAGTTATTATTATTATTTTTTATTTGTAATTTTTTTTGGCACAAAAAAGGACAGTTTTCTTTGGCTTCATCTCACAGCATGTACACAAAAACAGGACAACGGAGGAGAGAGCCTGAATCATTCATTAATTTATCAAGTAATCAATAAATACACAGAGAGGCTAAGTGCAAAAGTGCATTCATACATTTGCCTATTTCTTTTTTGTAGCATCCCCCCAACCCCCAAGGGTAAAAACTCAAATTATGAGTATACAGATATTAGATCAATCATATTTCACCCTTAGATGTATCTGTGGCTCCTTATTCTAACCTCTGCAGTTTTGCCTTATTTATATAACCAAGTTTTCATAGCACATGATCATATTGGAAACTACAGTGAGTACAGTGCAGTCAGATGAACTATGTACTCTGTGTGTGTTTCTGCCCTGCAGCTGATGAAAGGCTGTGTGTGTCCAAAGTCCTCCAGAGAGTGAAGATTGAGGTGAATGAGCGAGGAACAAAGGGAGCGGCAGCAACAGGTGGGTTCACAAGTCAACCTCACACAGCGCGCGCGCACACACACACACACACACACACACACACACACACACAAACACACACAAACACACAAAATTCAAGTCAGTGAACTCAGTGAGGAATTTGAGAATGATGAATGATGAATGAATGATGCAGAGGGACCGGACACTTTCTCTTTGATTAAGGCATCAGGTCTCAATTTCAAACGTTTTAGCCATAAAATACTTTCAGAATTATTTTAGACATGCAAATGAAAGTTGAACAGTCAAACGCTGCAGAAGAACCACATATATCACACCACAGCATCCAAACATTGAGGCATAGTACTGATGAGCTTGTCTGTCTCCACAGTGGAGGTCATGTTGTTTTGATAGTGATTGACTTTACAGATTCACATTTCAAATTCAGTTGAGGACGCATTCTCTTTGTATTGTAATGTTTATTGACTGGCACTGGTACAGGAGTATAGGAGTTTTTACTATAACATGTAACAATAATAATTCCCTGATCTGATCTGATATTCAGGAGTACTGGTTCTGGTATCTGAGGCTGTGACAGAGACAATGAAGGGGGCCCACAGCAAATGTTTTGCACATATTACAGACACTGACCTGTTTTTCTTTTTGTCCCTCCCTCAGCCGCTGTCATGTTTTCTCGTATGGCAGTGGAGGAGATCACTCTGGACCGACCCTTCCTCTTCCTCATCCAGCACAAACACACAGGTAACACTATTATGTTTTGTTCACAATACAAGTCAGCTGAGCGGTCCAGGCAAAGTGCGTGGTGTAACCACTGTTTTCCCTTCTATGTTTAGGTGCTGTTCTGTTCATGGGTCAGTTCAATGAGCCTCAGGAACAATAAGCCGTGGATCTGTCTGAATACTGCTTCTCATACGCTACATGATGACCACACCAGACCACCAGGATTCATATGACAGGACAGACAATGGAAACAGGAGTTTATATGGATGTTGTTTATTTATTTCTCTGAATGTTTGTGGTTGACAAGACAGGAAGAAATATGAAGGAAGGTGAACAAATTAGGTTGTTTACTGTTGTTTGACTCAATAGTCACTGATGCACTTCACATAGCAAAATGTTGCTGCACACAGACTGGTGGCTGCATCAGTACAAAAAAAAGATGTATTTTTCTCTATTTTTACAATGTTGAATTTATTGTCTATTGGTGTTAAGTTGCAGTTATATTTTTGCAGTATTTATATTTATTAAAATTCTATGTTTTTACATAACTGCAGTGTCTGTAGTGAAATCTGTGGAAGGTCAACACTGACCTCTTGTGTCAGAAATCTTAAGTCATGACTTCCCTGACGTAAAACAACATGAACTACTCTGTATGTGGCCAGGCTTTACATGCACTCAGTGAAGGTCGGGTTAAATAAAATAAAAATAAAAATTTATAGGCCTACATGGTCAAGACAGCCTTGAACATCTGCTACTACTTTTTTCTACACGTGAAAATATTATTTTATTTTTTATTTATTTTAGATCATTATAAAATATGTAACTATGTAACATTATAAAATGTGTAATTCAAGAAGTCAACAGCCGCTGTATGGAGAGGCGTTACCTGAGAGGCGAAACTGAGGGCAAGACGTGTTGAGTGTGCGCATGCTCACCAGAAGCGGAACTGCTCAGTGTAGTAGGTCCTGTTCAGTAGTACAGTATCTGACACAGACATGGAGCGTCATTTCTAGCTGCGGTGTATACGTCTACATTGGACCGGGCAATACACAAGGAGAGTTCCTTTGTAACGTCGCAGTATCTCAAAAAGAATCCAACGAAATGGTAAGTTATAGCGACTTATTCGGTTCAAAAAGGCAAGCGCTAAGTGCTAACCTAATGCTAGCAAGGTGTATGCTTTCAGGAAGTGTCCACCTGCGCTACGTTCACCTGGTTTCTGTCAGCATAGCCTGCAAGCTAACAGGCCGTACAACAGCAGAAGATGTGAAAATGTCCTGTCTTTCTGACATAGGGTGTTCAGTCAGTGTATGGATTGTTATAATGCAAACTGTCGCCTAAAGGCACTGTTAAAACAGCAAGACACAGAGCGAGCATTTCAAATGTAAAAATATTGCCGAGCTTCCTCGGCGCACGTCATCAATGAAGTTGACAGATGGCTGTTATTCAGCTGCTTGTTTCCAACTTCCTGTCAGCCTATAGCTGGATTATAGTAATGAATTATGATTAGATTAGAATGCACAGGAGCAGTTTCTTTGATTACAAAGAATTTGTCCCATTTTTCAGCAGTGTGTCCAGCAGCCTGGGACCCCTTCATCCCCTGCACACTATACTGTGTTGTAGATTTGATTAATTGAGTGAATTTCCATTTTGCTCATTATTCTACACTCAGTGACCCACAATGACAAAGTGACAACATGTTTTTAGAAAAGTTTCTAAACTCTAAAACATCAAATTCTGTCATCTCGGCTTTCATTTTGTCAAATTCTAGTCATTTGATTTTTCGTTAGTTACAGTCAACAAAAACTGAATCTGACAAAAATATTTATTCTAGAGCAAACAAAGACTTTAGTCCAGTTTTCGTCACAGACATGTTGGGCTCATTTTTCTCCCGCAGTAATGTCTTCATTTTTAGTCTACAGCTATTGCCATCTTTTTGTACAGTTGCCATGGTTACAGATGTATATTAAGTGTCTGTTTTTGGACCTAACAGATCTGAGGACTCCTTGAGAGGAACTGTCACACATGGTAATATACACTTGTTAAACCTGGTACCTGTGCTGTTCATTGTCTGGGTTTTGTTTGAAAGGAAAAGCTATATTGTCGGATAACATCAACTGTGATGTTTCTTTAGGGAACATGATTTAGATGGTTACTGCTGACATTAATCTTGGAATTTACTTATTTTGATCTAAGAACAGGTAACACCATGTAACATGACTGACAGAAACATAATATTGGAGGGTGTTTCTTATCTCAGCAGTAGTTGATAAGGTCAAGTGGCCAACTCATCTTCTGAACAACGATATTTCAGGCAGCGGTGGAAACTGTTACTAAACAAGAACTACAATGTTCTACAGGTTGTTGAATAAGTCGCTTTAAAACATCCATTCATCTGTCTGTCTCATTAATGTTAAGCTTTTATTTGTTTATGAAAAATGTAATACATTTCATCATAGTTCTTGTTTTCAAAGGTTACTTTTTTCAGTACAGCTGGAAATTGGACAGTTTGTTCATAATAATTAACAATTAATAATAATTAGCAAACTTGCAGGGGAACTGCTAGTCACTCGTGACTGATGGCAGCTAGTCCTGGCCTGGCCATATTTTGGTTTGATGTTTTGGGGTTGAGGTCTGTCTAATGCTTGTAGGAGCTTTTACTGCACCTAACCTAACGAGCCATCAACCTGTCTCATCACGGTGAAAACAGATGGAGAGGGGAGAAATGTAACTATAAATGACAGAGATTCTCACACTGAGCTGAAATGAAACAAGTTCACATAGCTCAAGTGAATAACAGTTACAAAATATTTTGTTTTCTTAATTCTTTACTTTTTTATTTATTTATTATTTTTCTTTAGTTTCTTGGTGGGGGCCACACCTCCCAACATGACATAGGGAAAACACAGGAGCCCTTCTGCACCTCAGGGACCTCTGTGGCCCAGAGGGCAGTACACTGAAGTGTTGGTTGAGGGGGTGTGTGATTTCCTGTGCTATTGTAAAGCACGTGTGATGACCTTACAGTTGAGCTCTGAGCGATTAGGTGTGGGGCGACCTATTCTCTTGACAGCAGTGTTGCTTATGCATGTGCATTTGGCCCAGTTTGTGAGAGCCTGTTGAAATAGCTGGAGCAGTAGAGCAGGATGGGTTGAACAATACTTTTGGACAACTAGTAGGAGGAGATGGTGGCTGACATAGAGTCCTTTGAGTTTATGGATGCCTGATAGAGCTTAATTCCACAAAGAGCATCCTGGCAATGGTGCCTGGACGATTGGCAGGGTGGCTTCTCCAGGCACTTCATTATTGACTAGGATTCACCAGGATTATTGTTGTGGTTTACCAGAGGGTGGGCATTGTTGCAGATGGGTAGGATTCACAGTAGAGTGAGTGAAGAATTGGTGAGAGCTCCGTGGTACAGATCTCGACAAACCTTGCAGGGATGCTTTCACACACCACGGCCTTGCCTGCCTCACACTAGCTAAGCAGGTGATATACCCTCTCCTCTGAAAAAGCGGCTGGTTCTTTGGGGTCCAGTGAAGAAAGGGCTCTCAACTCTTTGACACATTGTGAAATGCTGAGTGTTGAAGCAATAAAAAGCTCAGTTAAGTGGTGAAAAGTTTGTGTCCTTTTACGTTTCATGGTCTCAGTCATTGTTGTGCTGAAAAGTTAACTGTCGCCCCAGTCTCTGGTCGCATGCATCCTGGAGCAGATTTTCTGCAAGGACCTCTCTGTGTTTGGCAGCATTCAAACTGCCCTCATTTTCCCTGTCCCTGCCACTGATTAGCACCCCCATGACATTATGCTGCCACTTGGACTGTGTGATATGACGATGTATATGGAATCACAAAATAAAAACGTCTATTGTCTCAAATTATGCTCTATTTTTTCATATTTTGTTGTGTCGCAAAATCATTTTGATGTAAACATGTGCACCATTTGTTTGGTTCACTGTTCCTGATCAATACTGCACCATCAAAAGACTTTTGTCCCTATCTATTATTTACACTCAAAAACATGGCCTAGGCCAAAAAATAACAGTGTTTCCTTTTCTTACATATTGTATTACGCAAAAGTTTGGTTTTACATCCGCTGTTTCATTCATGGAGTGTTTTGGTCACATGACTCAGCTTGACTCGCATCTTAACATTTAGCACGATTCTGACATGTCTAAGCAGACATCACTCAGGGAATTAAGTTGTACTGACTACTTTAAATTATCTATATTTTTTTGTTTGCCCTAACCCTAATCCTAACCCTAATTTGTTTAAATGTAGGTATATGTATGTATATGGCAGGAAATATTGAGAATTGTGGAAAATACACAGTATTGATGACAATATTTGTCATCATTTGGATTACAGTTTGCAATGATATGATATGCCCTTTACTCAAAGTGGCTTCTGTCTAGCCAGATTGATGGAGTGCTGCTTATTTGGTCGTCCTCCTGGCAGGTTTTATCCATCTCTGCAGAGGACTTCTGAAGATCTGTTGGTGACCAAGGCCCTGCCTACCCAGTGTGTGAGTGGCCATCAGGTTCTTTGTCACCTCTCTTAGGCAAGAGGGCCTTCTCCTCTAACCAAGGCCCAGTTTGGCCAGGTAGCCAGCTCTGGCACGAGTCCTGATTATTCTAAACTTCCTCCATTCAGGAATTTAATGTGTTCTTGGGAAGCTTCAGTGCTGCAAAAGTTTTTCTGCAGCCTTTTCCAGATCTGTGCTTTGACACGGTCCTGTCTCTAAGCTCTGCAGCCAGTTCCTTTAACCTCATGGCTTGGTTTTTGCTGTGATGCACACTGTCAGCTATGAAACCTTATATAGACACTTGTGTGTCTTTCCAAATCATGTCCAATCAATTGAATTACCACAAGTGGACTCAAATCAAAGTGTAGAAACATGTCAAAGATGAAAAAAAATGGGGGGAACCTGAGCTAAATTTCAAGTGTCATAGTAAAGGGTCTGAATACATATGTCAATGTGATATTTCAGTATTTCCTTTTTTGATTTTTTTTTTTTTTTAATCAAAAATTCATATCACTATGGAGTATTTTTGTAGATGAGGGGGAAAAATATTTTTTTAATTCTACCATAAGGCTACAACCTAATGAAATGTTTTTTAAAAAGTGAACGGTCTGAATACTTTCCGAATGCCAGTGGACGGCTGTGCATTTCTCACCTAGGCTTTCACTGGTGTCCTACCTGGATTAACCCACCTCTGTTGTCTGAAAAAACAGCTATTAAATCTGTACTAACATGTTTTAGCTTGTGGTAGTAGCTATAGATGCAGTAAGCTAGCTCTGACCAGTACGCTCTCTGACCATCCAATCAAATGACGTTAGCATAGGCCTGGTCTTGCTAACTTGAAATCTGATTGCTTAAAGGATCCACAAGCCATTTATTTTAAATTACAGGAGCCTGTACTGTTGATTCTGAAGGGCTCAAGGCAGATTTCTTTTAACTTGGCAACAAGGGGCTGAAATCTGATTGGATAAAAACTCCAACATAAACAGACTGTATTGGAAGCAGCACAACCAAGACGAAAGTACATGAGATGAAGAGAATAGACTGATATATAAAAATATGATTCAGTGACTGTGGCAGTGGTTAGGACAGCAGAGAAGGCCTTGCTGGCCCTGACAGCCCACCTCTGCCAAATGCACTGTATAGTCCAAGGGGGGAAAGTGAAAACTGAAAAGATTCAGACACCACCCACACTTCCTAAGCAGTCAGTTTGTAACACTATTTGAGGTTAGTTAGTTTGGTAACATGTAAAAGCTGAGTGTCAAAAAAACATTGTTAGATGAGACTACCAGCAGTTTGTCACTGTCATAAGTGGACAGCTGTGAAGCTGTTGCAGTAAATGCAGTAAATTTCCTCCCCACACACAGAGAGAGGAGCAGAGGAGAGAGGAGTAGTACAACTCGTTGGGTTAAGGGTCATTCTGTGTCAAAGCAGATAAAGTTGTTGCAGCACCATCTCAGATTTTGTTCAGCCTTTGGCTAAATCATGAATGGGTCCCAGAACCAAGGCTAGTAAAATATTTTGATTCTGATGTCCTTGGTTTAGATCATGTGGATCAGTGAGTCAATGTCTCGCTTATTCCTGTCATACAGCTTGATGCCATCCATTTAGAGGAGGTGACTGATGGTGGCTCCACGTCAGAATCGGTCTTCCCCATGGAGTTCTTGTTGACGGATAGTGTCCATGTTTATTTCCAAGCATCAAACTATCCATTGATGTGGTGTGTTCCTAGTCAGTCCAGGTGGTGCACAGGTTGGTCTGCTTGGTCTTACAGTCTCGAATGACTGCTCTATTGTCCAGTGCTATACTCATGTGAAGAAGAAAGTACACTCTCTTTGACATAAAAAATCATCTGGTCTAAGCAGGTCTTAAAATTAGGTAACCAACATCAGATGAACAACACATGACATATTACACTGTGTCATTATATATCTTAACAGCAGTGTGTGAAAAGAGTTCTGAGCATACATATTTCTCCCTCCTTTTCTCTGTGTGTATGTGTCGCTCTAATTATACATACAAAAACCACATTTTGTTATATACAGTATTTGTTTATACAAACACCATAACACATGAAATGCATAATAGAGGAATAATATGAATGTTCTGTTGTTGATTGTCTCTGTTCAAATGAATGCTCCAGCCAGTCTTTGACAATTTATGGCACTTGGTCTCGTTGATGCAGAATTCACTGTTGCCCTCAGTCTCTCTATCTCTGACATTAGCTTGATGTGCTGTATCTCCTTATTATTCATCACCATTGTGTTCTCTGTTTCTCATTGATGATTACACTTGGTAATATCCAGCACTGCCATGCGATGAACATCATCCGTACCATCAGTAGTGGTCTTTGTTTGTAGTTCTTCTATTGGACCGATAATGCTGATTACATAATCTTTTCATTTTTTGTCAAATACATCAATACAGAACGCTCTCCTGTCTTTGTTCTCCTTTCTTGTTTTGAATAGTTTCTGTCTCTGTCTGTTTGTAGATGCGTTTCATGCTGCTGTTCAGCCGGCAGGGGAAGCTGCGTCTGCAGAAGTGGTACACAGCCACAGCTGAGCGTGACAAGAAGAAGATGGTCAGGGAGCTGATGCAAATAGTGCTCGCTCGCAAACCAAAGATGTGCAGCTTCCTAGAATGGAGGGACCTCAAGATTGTCTATAAAAGGTAAAACTGCTAAATCATGAACTGTCACAGATTTGTCGTCAGTCATAGTTATTCCATCAGCTGACCTCCTGTCCACTGACACTCTCTACCACCTGAAAGTAAAAGATGACCTGACCTGGGGGCTCTGTTGATTCTGTATATAGGTGGAAAAAAGTCTGTCTATCTCTATCATAGCCAAAGTAACCATGGCAACACGTTTTAGGCAACAACATTTGAGTGAGTTACTTAGGACTGACTGATAGGATGATTTCCTGCACAACCACATTTAACATGGTTGTGACCGTAAGTATTCTGATTGGCTGGCTGATATATTTCCAAACCAGATAACAGAACACTGCAAACACTGCAAAAGGTGTATTGTTCCGAACAGCTGTTTATCTTATGGCCACTGAAGTCTAGGCCAAGTCTGTCTGTCTATCCATCTATCTATACACATATATATGTATATATTGTATATATATATTTTTTTGCCTTTATAGATTCTCTGGTTGTAGTATATCCACTCCACTGCTTGAGTACATCTCTTACAGACCAAGAAAAGTTCTCATTTGTTTGCATGTGGGCTGAGCAGCATTAGATTTTAGGTGGGTGGACAGGGTGAGACCCTGCATTCCATTCTCATTGATCTAACTGCACTTACACACACACACACACACACACACACTTCGAGTGTGTATCAAGGCTCAATACTTTGATCAGAATGCAGAGGTTGACAAACAGTACAAAGGAGTGTTTCTGCCTGTGTCTGTGTGTGGGTGGGTAGGTGGGTGATGGGTTGAGGAATTTCCTGCGGTGAAGATGGACTCAGGGAACACTGTATTTGTAATGGAAGCTCCACTGCTCATCAGAAATCTCCTTTTTACAAGCCTTGCATTTTGGGTATATTTTAATATTCCAGTTCTTGTAAGCTTATAACATTTGAGTTGAGAGTAGAACTGCAACGATTAGTCCATTAATCAAACTATAGTTTTAAATTTTACAGTTCCAGGTTCTCAAATGCAGCAGATCTAGTATTATTGGGTTTTGGACAGCTGGCCGGATAAAATATGATGAAGTTATTTTGAGCTTTAGGATATTGTCATGGGCATTTTTCAGTGTTTTCTGATGTTTTATAGACCAAACTATTATTTGAGAAAGTATACAACCCAGGTCAGAAGTTGGCGATAACAGAGTAAAGATTTGTGCACTTTAGATAAACTCTGGCCATTCACTTCATTTCTTTACAATTGTATGGAAGCTGTCAATCAGTCAATCGAAGAGGGTGTGCTCCCAGGCAGAGAAATGTGAATGTGGTGGTGGTGGTGTGGTCTGTATAATTTATATAATTATGACATTACAATGGATGAGTTATCTGTCAACCCATGTGACTACATTTTGACAGCTCTTAGCTCATTTGTAAACAGACCAACTGAACTGATATCTTATGAAGTTTGGCTTGCACAGTGGTCAGCCACAACATTAAGATCACTGACAGATAAAGTGAATAACACTGTTATTTCATTGCATCAACAGTCAGTTCTTAAAGTTAATGTGTTTGAAGCAGGAAAGATGGACAAGTGTAAGGATCTGTGGGACTCTGACATGGGCCTAATTGTGATGGCTAAATGACTGAGTCTGGGTATCTCCAAAACAGCAGGTCTTGTGGGGTGCTCCCAGTTAGCAGTGATCACTACCTACCAAAAGTGGTCCATGGAAGGACAACTGATAAACTGGGCACCCAGGGCTTATTGATGCATGTTGAATGCGGACGCTGGCCTGTTCTGTCCAGTCCCACAGAAGAGTTACAAATTGATTAAAACTTTTAATACTGACTACAATAGAAAGCTGTGTAGCATCAGACTGGTCAGAGTGCCCATGCTGACCCCTCTCCACCACCAAAAGTGCCTACAATGGGCACGTGAGCACCAAAATTGGACCATGGAGCAATGGAAAACGGTAGCCTGGTGTGTGCATCATTTACCTGGGGAAGAGATGGAACCAGGATGGGAAGAAGGCTAGCCTTTGGAGGCAGAGTGATGCCCTGGGCACTGTTCTGCTGGGAAACTTTGAGTCCTGGCATTCATGTGGATGTGACTTTGACACATTCCATCATGGCAACAGTATTCCCTGATGGCAGTGGCCAATTGTTCAGGAATGGTTTGAGGAACATGCCGGAGAGTTCAAAGTGTTCAATCAAGCATCTTGTCCATGCCAGAATGATAGCTTTGTTTTTCATTGGTCAGTTAGATGGGCTGGTTGACAAGTTTTGATCCAATCCTCTGAACATAACCAGCATAAGTTACCATGGCAATTTACCTAGCCAAGAAGTGAACCACTGTCGTAAGACCCAGGGTTAAACCTGATGTTACCTCGCTAACCACAAAAATCCCACTTCATTGTACAGGTCTAAACAGAAGTATTTGTACATGACACCCAAAAGTTTGCTAACAGTAAAATTATTATTGAAATCCATTAGCTGGTGTTTGGCTTTTGAAGGAACTGCAGCTTAACACAGCAGTGTAGACACAGCAGTTGTAAACTACATGGCTGTTTTTACTTCACTTTTTGTTAAAATGTGTGTTTTGGTCTTTGTCTTTTTTCTGTGTATGTGACTGTGTGTATTTGTGCAGGTATGCCAGCCTGTATTTCTGTTGTGCAATCGAAGAGCAGGACAATGAGCTGATCACACTGGAAGTCATCCACCGCTTCGTAGAACTGCTTGATAAATACTTTGGCAGTGTAAGTGATACACTTCTAAATCTCTCTGTTGTTCACACAGCTGAATTACACGGTTAAGTGAGAAATTGCTCCCCTCCAGAGCACGTGAAGACTTTCCTTGCTGCAGAAAGCATTGACAACTTGTGCTTGTTGTGTTTGTGCAGGTGTGTGAGCTGGACATCATCTTTAACTTTGAAAAGGCTTACTTCATTCTAGATGAATTCCTGATGGGTGGAGAGATCCAGGATACGTCTAAGAAAAGTGTCCTGAAAGCCATCGAACAAGCGGACCTACTGCAGGAGGTAACCTTGGCTTTCAGGTTTTCCCTGCCACCTCCACCAAGGAGGATTTGGGTTTCTGTCCTGTTTCTATGTCTAGTAGTTATCAAGTTATCTTAAAAAAGGGAACATATTTCCATGGAATCAGGCTACAATAACATGATATGGTGATGCCTCTGAACTCATTTTGTGTAAATGAATACAAACACAGCCAGTATAACCTTCATAAAGTACACTGTGCCTGCAGCCACACAGAAGTTTTATTTACTTTCACACCTAACCTTACAAGTATTTGTTTTGTAGAGCCAGGAGCAGTATTTCCTCTCTGACAGCCAATATGGGTAAAAACCTGTTCTCCTCTGCCAGCATCTTCGCCACATTTAGAGTTTCAGAGAGATTTCTAACACTTGTTGGAAAGCTTTTATCACACTTTAATATAATGTAACAAGTTGTCAACCTGTCTCTGCTGTGGGTTTAACCTGAGAGCTGCTACCAAACATTGGATAATGTAGTAATATTTCTTTTGTAAACATCTATAGGACGGCTGACATTAATCCTGGATCTTATTCATTCCTTCTAATAGCAACACAAAAGAAAGACAACTGAAAATGACAATGTTATATTTATATCCACAGCACTTGATAATGTTAGCTTATCTTTATATAAATGATGTTATGTTGCCTGCATGTTTTTATAGTTTGTTTGTAACTGTGTCTTATCTAACTGTCAGTGGGTTGTAGATGAATTTTGCCCATCAGCCTGTTTCTTAAATTACTAGTAACATCAGAAAACACTGACCGAGACAGTAAGCTGCTGAATTAAGATGCTTCTTATTAACAATAGTGATTCATATGTCTGTACCCCTGAGCTGAGAGCTCACAGCTCCATAAAATGTTGATGTGTATATTTGTTGTTTTTTTTTTTTAATTGTTGTTGAGCGTTGCTGAGTCCTGCATGTCTCTGTGTTTCCCTTTGCAGGAGGATGAGTCACCCAGGAGTGTGCTGGAGGAGATGGGCTTGGCGTAGTACACAGCAGTGTTGTGACAGACTATAGGTACTAAGGTAGAGGGCTGGATGAGAATGGACAGGAGAGAAAATGGGATTGAACACTCATGGACTGACGGCATTGGCTCTGTGTATCTGTGGCTCTGGGGACTGATGTACAGTGTTTAACTGGGCAAGAGATTCAGTTAAAGAATGGAAGATCCTTGCATTGACAGGCCCTTAAGCTCTGTGTGTGTGTGTGTGTGCGTGCATGTGCAGGCATGTATGCGTGTGTGTGCATGTGCACGTGCGTGCGTGCGCAGGCATGTGTGTGTATGTGTGTGTATGTGTGTGTGTGTGTGTGTGTGTGTGAGTGTGATCCAAGTGTGGGGTAGAGGAAATGGGGTACACCTAAACTTGTGTGTGGCTGCAGGGGTGTTGTGTGTTGAGGTTTTATAGGAGGGAGATGGAGTCCAGCTTTGCTATCAGTAATTTAAGATAAGAACCCACGGTGGATACTGATGTTAGACTCATAGGGAGGCAAGTTTGCTGTTGATGCACACTGATGCTTTGATGAACAGTCACATCTTGCTGGGAATGTGAGGTACTGATTGTGGACTGGTCAGGAATTTGAAAAATAAAACAGAAAAAAAGAGATGGGCTTCACTCAAGTGGTAACTCTGGTGTTACTCTATATGTTTTGTATTTTCAATGATTCTCATGAAAAGACTAAAACCAGCAATGTGTTAGGTCATTTCTCATTACTTTCTTACTGCCCTACACTGTCTGTGGTTCGCAGTCCCATACTCATTGGTTGAAGAGGAAAATAAATTTTCATTTCTATGAAAGGTTAAGTAATAAAAACAGGTGGATGCTGTAATTTTATTATTTATTTAGCCTTTATTTAAAGTTTACAGTGTTGTTAATGCGGGTTCAACAGGATGACTTACTGGTGTGTTTTAATGGAGCTCTATGGAACAGAGGAATCAGCTCTTTCAGGCCTTGGATATGCACACAATACTTCACAGGATCATTTCATTGTTGGTTTTGATCTTCATATGAGATTTGCTGGCAATCAGAAAAATGTAGAATATCACCAGACCTTTAAAGCAAAATTCTGTTACTACACAATCCTGTAATCATAGCATTTGCCATTATTCCTGTTGGTTATGTATGTGATAATATATAACAAGGAAATGAACACATGGTGTGCAGGTGAAAAACACAAACTGTTATCAATATAAACACACACAGGAATGCCACTCTCATGCATGTGTAGTGATAACAACAAAAACTGTGTTCAAATTATTATTCACTTTAAATTTTTGGATATTTTATTTTTGTAGTTTTGTCCACGATTCTAATCAGCTGTTATTACATTGTTTACCCATGTCTACCAAACGGGTCCCAAATTGAATTATAAAAAGATAGATACATGATCTACCAGCTTACAGGAGAAACCAAAAGTGAGTGCAACTGAAATGTATGTTACAGTCACCCATAGTGTCGTGAAACTGCACAAATGATCACTATCAGCACTATCATTTAAATATGAAGCAGGAAGCAGCTCTGAGGGAGGAAGTGTTTATTTACAGCAGACAGTTTGGGTATTAAAAAGTCACCTTCATTCTCAGTTCTGGTTCAGATAATACAGTCTGTGTTTTTTACAATGTAAGTGAAACCTCATCATAACCAACAGGATTGAGGGGCAAAACTACAAGTTACAGCACAGGTTGCAAGAAAACAGAATTTTCTTTTCATTTCTGCCTTCCCTCTCTAGTTGTTCTGTTACTACTTAGTTCAAAAACTTCCATATTATTACATTTATTTGAACTATTTTTGATGTGATTTTTTTGGAGTGAAATTCATTCCTGTGTTTGTGATTGGCCCATCTTACTTAACACAGCAGGCCCAGGGATGATGAACTGCATTGTGGAATTGTGAATAATGAACCAAAGATAGATGAGCCTAAAATAACTTGTGTACATATGAGCCCTTCATGTGTACTGTAAGCAGACTGATGTACCAGGTGAGATGGAAATGTCAAGTCTGTCTTATGCAATTTTATGAGGTGCAGCTGAGAATCACATTCCACTCAGTTTTCCTCCAGGCAGCAGGGAGTACACACTGACATGGAAGAAAAAGGAGCAGAACTCAGTGTTGGAGTTGAAATTTGACATTATTCTGCTGGTTCTGGGATCATTAGGACTAGATTAAATTCATTAAAATAATATGAATTTTAGTCAAATACATCTTATGGTCACATCCATATTTTTACAATGTTTTAACTCTTTTTTTTTTTTTATTTTGTGGTCGTTAATGATGTTGGTGATTTAAATTCGTGTGAAATGCAGGATGAGCAGCCACTGCTAGACTAATGGAAGAAAAGGAAAATGGCAGAGTCAGATATACACGCTCTTCCTGAAGAGCTTCCACTGGAAAAACTATATTGAGGAAAATAAATTATTGCAAGTTGTATGCAAGCAGTCTTGTTCATGCTCACTGATCTTGCCTCGTCAGAGAAGACGAGGTTTTCAAAAGCAAAAATGTTTTTGCAGGAGCTCATTAGTGATGACAAATTTTTACTTTCTTTAAATTGGTATGTCTGAAATAATAGTTCCCATAAAATCCTAACTGATTATTTCTTATTCAGTGACCATGCAGTAGGGTTTTCTAATGATTAGAGCTAGTCTATACCTACAAGATCTTGTTTTTAACTTGACCTCACTGTAGATACTGTAACAGTGCTTTCATAAAAAAAAATCTGTCATGTAAAATGGGAGTGGGTATTATTTTACACAACTGAAACTTTCATATCTTTGCTTGTTTGGGTTTTGCTATATTTTCCAACACTATTAGTCTTACAGGGGAAAATCTTGCTTGCTTTGCCTTAGATTGTATCAGATTCCTTGATTGCAACCTTCCTAATCTATGAGAGGCTGTTGTTGTTGGAAAATGGTGGATGGGTGAAGGAAAGATTTAAAGTTGGATGGAGGACTGACTGTTTTTCTTCTCTCTGGGGCTTGCTGTCTTGCTCAGAAAGTTGCTTCAGCACAACCAGACTGTCATAGAAAGATGTCTGTTTATCTAAGTGACAATGTTCAGGATGATGAGATTATGCTTAAAGTTTGTGCACTGTGATCAGCTTGATTGATGGGTCACTGTTTTAACTTGTCTTTGACTCTATTTATGTAGTGGTCTCCACCTGCAAAATATTGGGACAGGCAAATTGTTATGCATATTATGAATACCCTGTATGTCCTGCTTGGAGCACTGGTTATGCACATCCTCAGAGGTAGATTTAGGATTTTGGGGTTCGTTACAGTGCTGAAAATGACCTGGTTTTCTGCATTCATTGGTCATAAAATATGATCTGATCTTCATGCAAACACAATGTCCTTAAGCTAACACACAAACTGTTTTAATCTTGAGTCTTTGCTGAACACACCCATTAAAATGTTACAATTTTGTTGGGAAAAGTAAGTGAACCCTTGGATTTAATAACTGGTTGAACCTCTAACGTTTAGAAGGAATTTTGGACCAGTCTTCCTACAGAGCTGCTTCAGTTCAGACATATTCTGAGGATGTCTGGTGAGCCACCCAAAGGCAGATTTCCTTTGTTTGGAGTCATTCTCTAATAGATTTACTTTGATGTTTGTCCTGCTCTATGACCTAACTTCTGCTGAGCTTCACCAGGCAGACAGCCACCCTGACATTAGCCTGTAACATACCTTGATAAGCTTGGGAATTCATTTTCCCTTCGATGATGGTGAGCTGTCCAGCCCAGAGGCAGCAAAGCCCCAAATCACAATGCTACCTCCACTGTTCTTCACCACTGGGATGATGTATTCATGTAGGTATGCAGTGCCCTTTTTACGCTAAATGTAGTGCTGCATGTTCTTTCCAAACAATTCAACTATAAGTTTCATTAGTCCACAGAACATTCTCCCGGTAGTGTAGTTGTCAGACTGGTCTTTGACAAACTTCAAGCACAGTGTTGTTTTTGTCTTTGGAGAGAAGCAGCTTCCTCCGTGGTGTCCATGACAGGACACCATGCTCCGTGATTTGATTTGATTTGATTTCCTTAAATCTCTCAGCTGTTACTCGGGGCTTCTTTTTAACCTCACTGAGGACTCCGTATCGTGCCTTTGGTGACATCTTAGCTGGGTGCCCACTCTAGGGAGAGAAGCCACAGGAAGTAACTCCTCTCCATTTATAGGCAACAGACAACAACCATTCATAGGATAACACTTTATATTAAGGTGTGTATATTAACCATTAACTAGTTGCTTTTTAGCATGCATATCAGTAGCGTACTGCCTCTTTATTAGTAATTATAAAGCACTTATTAATATCTTATTCTGCATGTCCATATTCTACAACTACTATGCCAATAACTAAGTTTTCTCTCAATTACCTCCTAATTACTGCTTATTGATAGGAAGTAAGGAAGTTGTTATACTTGAATTACACTCTTAATATGCCTTGGTGGTAGGTTGTAGTATCACAAAAATAGGCATTCTCCTTATTTCCTCCTTACTTAACAAATATGGTCTATTCTTATGTGACAAAGCACAAAACTATACGTGTTAACAGTGTCTTAAGCTAGTCATTAGGCCTATTTAGATGCACAGGTTTACCTCCCAATCATTTGGCAAAGTATAACATATACACCTTACTGCAACAACACCCTCCCTCACTCTGTTGCGAAGTCACACCTGTCCTGGGAGACTGCCCAGTACTATATAAGTCAATGTACTACTATTACACATGCTAGTAAGCAGCTATTTAATGGTGAATATACTTCATATAAAGTGTTACCAGCAGTTGGTTTAACTGTGGACTGATGAATATCGAAAGTCCTCAAGAGGACTTTGTAACCTTTTCCAGCTTTATCAAAATCAACTATTCTTGATAAGTTAAGTCAAGTCTTGAGAGATCTCCTCTGTGAGACCTGGTTCACATCAGCAGATGCCTCTAGTGAATTGTAAACTCAGACTGTTGAGTGATCTGCACCCACTTTGCTGTACTCCAGGAATACTCAGAGTATACAGGCAGGTTTGTCAGCAGTGCCAGTTATGTCATAGCCCCTTGTATACACATACGTGTTAATAACAAAATAACAAGCTTTACGCATTCCATTGCTTTGATGAAGTCACTTCCATGATGAGGCTCCAAAATGACTGGCCCACTCTGAACAGTGGTGAACTTGCATGTTACTTAATGCACAGTTTAAACAGAATGAGTCAAAATTAAGCAAACTGGAGTCCAAACATCTTCAGAGCTTACCACAGATCCCAAGGTTGTTCTCTACACACTGTTAACATTGCATCACTGCAGTCTTTCAAATAGAAGTTGTAGTAACCAACCTTTTGTCTACATTACACTAGTTCACGGAAACAGAGGTGTGATTATTGTTGCTTTAAAAATTGACTGTGGTTACCTTTCCATGACCATGTACCATGTATGCAAGTTTCTATGTTGACTCAGAAATGAATGAACTTAATGTGACCTGCTGATTATGCTTATTTGTGCAGATAAAGAAGTTCTATTCTATTGGACTGTTACTCAAAGACTTTGTTTTCTAAGAAGGTACTACATCGTCAAATGACCTTTAAGCAAGTATACTGTAGGTCCAATACAAATGATGAAAAGACAGAGGTCTTTGGCAGGTATAGGTTGCAGGGCAGTCAGCCTGAACCTGTGTAAAGATACAACAAATGGCACAGCAGAGTTAGTTTAAAGCTCTGTTGTCAATACAGTGACTAGTCCTTTGTTTTCCTCTTCTGAATTCTGAATGTTGTAAGAGTAAGGGCTTAATGTGTAATCTGATTGTTTTCTACAATGTTAGAGATAGAATGATGTGTGATTTCCATGTAGTGGAACAAATGGAAAAGAGGAACACCGGGAACAGAGGCAGAAAATATGTTGAGTTATGATCTGATGAACTGCTGCAAAACTTCTTTGTTCAGACATATAAATCAGAATTTTAATGATCTCACTATTTAAATATATTTTGTTCCTGTGACCCTAAAGGCCTTGGCATGCCCTAAACAAACTATTAGAGATCAGGGAGGTGGTGGGTTATGACAGCAGACTCTTAGATGTGGTCAGACACTGTGCACTAACCAAGAATTTAGTTCTTCTTGTGTATCTTTTAGTCATGATGCAATAACTGTTAGCACATTCAGACATTCAAGTCAGAAAGTTGTTGCATATAGCCTTCTGATATTGCCCCAAGAAAATGGTTTTCAAATGCTGTTGGACATTCTGACAGGCACTGTATTTGAAGCATACAGAACCCTTGGCCCACCTCTTCTGTTCATTTGAGCCTTTAGTTGACTCTTGCAGCTAAAGCTATTGCTTTCTAAGGTTGTATCATTAATCTCTTTGGTCAAGTAAGCTCCTCTTATGCAATGACTTGTAATGAATGTGGTGATTGTCTTGTTCATAAATTGATTCATTTAAAAGAGAATGAATAATTAGATTTTAAATCATGTCTTGTTAAAAGTTGTTCAGTTCCTTCAAGGACAAAAAGATGAGACAGTGCATGGGTGAGAGCAGTAAAGGGGCCCTATTGTAGGAAAGCTAAAGGGACTGGATGTGTGAATGTAATTTTATAAAGAAATAAAACATTTTAAGATCAACTAAACTGTTTGTTCCTGGTGTTTTGTCACTACCTCTGAAATCAGCAGGTATTACCAAAAAAAAAATACAAAGTTATGACAACTAAAATGTATCTTCTACAACACCAACACTCTCCAAATAATTCTCCTGCTAATAGTACAAGCTAAATAGTCTTTTTTCATATATATTTTCAAAGGATTAAAATTCCATTTTACTAATTTCATAGTAGGAAACATGGAAAATATTGCTTTTTTAAAAATGTGATTTTATTTTACAATCAGGTTACATTGACATCATTGTTTTACTTTTTAAACTCCCTTTTGAAAAGTTTCATCCTGATAAAATGCTATGCAGTGGTTATTCCTGGTCTGCTAATCCATTTGATAAGTTTTTGAAAAATAATCCAATCCAAGGTCAACAAAGGATGTCCAAAAATGAGGAGCTATTTATTAAAAATTGTAAGTGAACACGATACTCAAAATGACAGCGACTAAAAATAAGGATTCCAAAGATATTCCGAAGATTTGCTAATAAAATAATAAAAAGGGATGGACATTGTCTGTGGCTGCCAGGATAGGAGGTGAGGTTAAAAGACTATCCTCCTGCTCTAACCACACCTTCCAGGCAGCATCCATGGCCTTTATCAGTCTCCATCCCAGCCCCAGCCACTAGATGGGGTTAACTCACAGAGAACAAGTATTAGAATTCAGAAATCAAAATTTTGCTCCTACATACTGCTTCAGTATGTAAACTGTATAGTATTATTCAGTGGCGGGTGGTGCATTTCACACCTAGGCCTTCACTGGCGTCCTACCTAAATTAACCCTCCCCTTTATACCGTCATTATGATGTCACAGCTATAGAAGCCATCAACAACATACAGAAACACAGTATAACAGAACTTTGAACAGACAGACAGACATGTAGCCAGAATAAATGCCATTACTGAAGCAATGCTATAAAAACCCAATTAACACAATTCAATAGGTCTCCAAACACTGCAGCCACAGCTGCTCCACACACATCATCTCCAGCAGAAGCATCAATATTAACTCAGAAAATGACAAAGATGTAAACAATAAAATATACTGTAGGTAAAATGCATTTTACTGACTGCAGCTGATGATTATTTGTAGATAAATAAAAAACTGCTTCTGTTGAGCGAACATTCTCAGCCCTAAAGCCAATTAAAACTGGGCAGACTCGACTTTCAGCGTTAGCCTCCCCAGCGATAGAAAAGGACTTAGACAGATAACCTCTACAACAGAGTCACTGAACTCTTCCTCCTCCTTCAGCCGTTGTGGGTTGAAAAAACAGCTATAAAATCTATACTAACGTTTTAGCTTGTGCTAGTAGCTGTAGATGCAGTAAGCTAGTTTTGACCAGTACACTCTCTGACCATCCAATCAAATGACATGAAAATCTTGACGTTAGCGAAGGCCTGCTAGAAGGCCCTGATCTCACCAACTCAAAATCTGATTGGCTAAAGGATCCGCGAGGCAACAGTTTCATTGCATTGGAGCCTGTACTGTTGATTCTGAAGGATCCAAGGCAGATTTCTGTTAACTTGGCAACGGGGGGCTGAAATCTGATTGGATAAAAACTCTAACATAAACAGACTGTATTGGAAGCAGCACAACCAAGAGGACTGCCACTGGCATTATTATATGTGATTGCATGAACAATTTATGACACATTAGATGCTCCAACTCTAATAATACTTTGTGCTAATACATGTCTTACAACACAGCGCAATCAGGTTATTTCATAATCAGCCCACCAGTCAAACATGAAGGCTTTACATTATTCTGAGATTAGATTTAACCAATGTTTATTTAACAGCCTCACTGTGTTAAGGCGTAAAGGAATGAGTCCATGACAAAATCCACAGGGTTCTCATATATACAAGGACATGTACCTCCACCTTTCACGTGGGCCCCAGAAAGTCTTGGTCCGCCCCTGAGAGATCGCAGGATAAACTGCAAATTCATTCACCTTCTGTTCATTCAGCAGCTCCAGCACTGCAGCTAATTGGCTCGATCAAAGAGGGGAGGGGGTGCAGAAAATCTTATGAATGAAACTCTGTCTGGTGACGTCAATTGGGACCGTTTGACGCATGAATCACATGGGCCACGAGGGCGGAGGTATAAGAGAGCCGCAGCCGCTGTCCGTGGTCCTGAAAACAGACGAGCCACAGGCGGAATCCCGGGAGAGAGAGGCGCAGGAAGAGACCACAGCTCAGCAACAAACAACATCAACAGTGACTACACTAAACAGAAGACAACAACAACAACTCAACAACAACAAGCGCACGGAGCAGGCAGCGCGCTCTGTGCATGACAGCGGGACTTCTACCCGGTCCTGGCAGGGAGTTTGACTTGACGAGGAGAGGGGAAGCTGGAATCCTCCCGCTGCTCCAACTGAACTGCAAGTAAGTGTCAACTTGGCATTACTTTACCTTCTGTTCTGAAAAGGGAAATGTGATCGTTAATACTGAGGAATTTCTAAAACACTAAAAACGACCACTCTGCAGTAAAGTACGGTTCACATCAGAAAAAAACTAAGATGTACAAAAGAGGAGAGAGATTTCTTGTGTCTGCTGCGCTGCAGAAGGTTTAATAGTTGAATCAGAAACATTCATATTTCCTGTTGAATTGCCATATTTCTTTGTTTATGGTCAACACAGAGGTGGCCATATTATTCTCCTCCTCTTCCTCCTCCTCCTCCAAATCATCATCATCACAATTACCGTTGTCTCCAGCCATCATTGCCTGGACTGGCCTGGCCAAAAATAACCAGATTGAAAAAGGAAGGAGGATGAAGCTGTTTTGAAAGTGTTCCCTGTGTGTGCATTAAGGTGCAGTGACGTTCACAGTAAAAAGGTTACGACACCACAGAGACACTGCCAGTCCTTTGACATGTCAGAAATGTCTGCAATACACTGATATCCATGTTGGGGGGTTGTGAGGTTTACACTCAGTGTGGAGGCTGCTGGGAGGTTACTTATGTTGACAGAAGTCTGGAGGTGGCTTAATGCTGACAGATTTTTCTTGATTC
Source organism: Lates calcarifer (assembly GCF_001640805.2). NCBI lineage: Eukaryota > Metazoa > Chordata > Actinopteri > Centropomidae > Lates > Lates calcarifer. Next base: position 839,313 of record NC_066846.1, read on the forward strand.
TGTCCACTCAGATGCAGATTATTAACCTGCCTTGCTGGTATAAAGTGTAGCATGATCTGCTCAGGTCAGGATCTAACCTTCTGCAGGAGAAAATAAGACAGATGCAACCAAGCTGATTTGTTTGGTTTGTATACAGAGCATGAGATCAGTCATATTAGAACCTGTTTGTCTTAATCATTCACTGCGAGTTTGCACATCACGCATCACACATCCCCTGCAATCCAGCCACCTCCACTGCCTCCACTGAAAAATATGCCTGACTCAACCAGTCCTTTGGTCTGTCATCATTATTACTAATAGAGAAACAACAACAATTTGGAAATGTCAACACATTTTTCATCACAAAACATCCAGCACTTGTATCAAAATGATGATGATTATTTCAATATTTCTTTTTATTTCAGGGTCCTAAGACTAATGCCATCAAAACCTGTGTCATGTTGTCATGTAGCACAGTGGTCATCCATAAAAAAGAGCAGCTTATCTTGGCCATAGAGTGATCTTTTCAACCCATGTGTGCACTTTATACAAATCCTAGACTGTTCAAAAGAAGGAATTCCAATATATGTGCAGTTATGTTTGGCTGTTGTGAGATTTTAAACTAACTAAACAGTCAACATCACTGCACTTGTTGCACTTCAGACCACTCAGTATTGAAATTTTCAGTACCAAGGACAGAGCCAGCTCCCCCCCCCCTCCAGCTGCAGCAGCAGCATCAGGAGCTGTCCTTGATGCTGAGCTGAAATCAGTAATATTACTGTCAGCAAAATGGCGTTCCTATGTCGCAGTGGTGCTGCCTTCTGGTCCTGGAGAGCCACATCATGGCATATTTTCATCTCTCCTTGCTCTGCCTGCACCTGATGAGCTGCAGCAGAGCTTCTCAGTCAATCAAGAGCTGTTGCCTTCCTGATTTTCATAGGCTGAGCATGCAGTAATCAGTGTGGGAATTCCAAATAGCACATGTGAAATCCATGTTTTCATATGTAATATGGCCTTTGACAAATGGAATGTAATTTTTTTTCACATGTAATATTATATGCAAACTTATGGCACAAGGTAAACTTGCACACAAGTTTATGACTTATAATTACATACCTGGTATACACACAGTAATCGATTTGTGGACAACACTATAGCACTAGAACTACTGTGACTCTGTTTACAACAGCATCTCTAGCTGCTGTGTGATTCCTCGTGGAACAAACAGTTGGCCACCTAGACATCCATACAAATGTTGTACCCATAGATATAGCAAGAATTCTGTCCATGCTTTGAATATTTGTCACAATCCCTATTCAATCAATCTTTGTAGGAGGTTTGGTCTGTAACCATTTTTGTGTTTCAGCTTTCTTGCTGGCTGCTGGCAATATCTTTAATAATAGCTGTTTGTCTCACACTGCTATGTCACCCAAATAGATTGTAGTGAAAGAGCAGTCAACTTGCCACCAAAAATGTTATGTACTACTCATATCACTTCCTGCCAGTTTGAGCAAATGACTGGGCAGATCCAAAATATATGGAAAATGATCTGCCAGCTGTCCTCCATATTTCCTCCAACATAGATCCATTCCTAACACACCTCTCTATACACACTTTAACTTGGAGGTTACAAAATATCTCATCAATTTCCACCAACAGGAATTCTCTCCAGAGACCTGGGCTGGTGGATGTAGACTGTACAAAGCACATATTCAACCAGTCCTCCTCTCAAACTCCAGATTCTTTCTCTAACCTTTTTTGTTAAATGTTTTTAAGGGATTGAATACTTGAATGTCAATAAATATGTCAATTAAGTTACATGAATCAATTTCTCCATAAATTTGATCTCATTATTAAAATAAACCCTGTTTTGTAAAGACCTAAAAACAAATTTCTCAACCACAAATATCAGAGACGTTCTGAAAGCTCCCTTAGATGAAAATGATCTTCCATTTCCCATTGCCATTTAAAGCTTTTGCTTTGAAGCAAATTGTATGTGGGCATCATCTTTTGGCGCATTTTCATTGGCTTCTATTTCCAATCTGCCATTATATTATATCCATTTGCCATTTCAGAATCAAATTACTTATTTACCAAAGTATCCTGATATAACTGATGTCCAGAGCAGTGAATGTCAAGAAAATCCGACAGATTACCGTTTTAAAATTTCTGCTTTCAGCTACAGTATGGTCGAGTTAAGGGTAAGACATAGGGAATGATCTAAAACATACGCTCATATGTCAGACAGGCTACCTCCTGCACTTGGTGGTACAGAATTGTCTTCAGTAAGAAGGATGAAATTCCTCTGATACCATGCAGAGATTTTGTGCTACAGAGCAAGAAAGATAATGAAACTGAAGATGTTTTTTTCTCTCTCTCTCTTCCAGACATTTCTGATCCTCCTTGCTTCTCACAGCCGGTCCTGTTCTGAGTGGCCATGATTGGGTACCACGATGCCTCAAGTGTCCTTACCCTTCTGGTCCTCCTGACAGGGGCTTCCATCCTCCATCTGTCCAGCCCCAACCCTATCTACACATCTGGAGATGTCAATAACCCACACAGAAATACTCCTTCTGGGCTGACAGTGTCAGGAGAGGATGAAAGAAGGAATGAGGAGAGACAATCGTTACAGAAAGAAGAGGCAGAGACAGAAGAGGAGCTCTTTAAAGATGTTGATCCCAAAACACTGGCAGCGGTTTTACTGGAGGCACTGAATCGCTCACAAGTAGAGAGAAGGAGGGACGGAGAACAGCACAGTGAGATGGAAGAAGATATAGAGACCAAGACAGGGGAGGTTAATAAAAAGGAGGAATACAGACAAGTGAGAACGATGGGGGGTGCAGACCGTGATAGAGATGGAAGACAAGAGTTAGAGCTGCTAATGGCCTCGCAGGGGAAGGAGCAGGAAAGAGAGGAGGAAGAAGAGAGGAAGAAAGCTCAGGAAGAAGAGGAGAGGATGACCGAGAAGGTGACCAGTCGTACTACAAGCCAGACAGTCCAGGTCCAGACAGAGCAGCAGCCTGCTAGTCCAGACGGGAGAGGGGAGAATGGGAAGGGTGCTGCCCCTCAGCAGGGACCAGTCACATCTGAACAAGCCAACAACGAGGAGGAGGAGCAGCTCAGCCCAGAGGAGCTGAAGAGCCTCGAGACCATGATGAAGGAGTTTCCTCGTTTGGGCACAGCCATAAAGAGGAAGGGAGAGCCCAAGCAAAACCAGAGAGAAAGCAGAGGTTATAGCAGCCACAATGACATTATACCAATGAATAAAGGCAGCAACCTTGCCATGTCTAAGAAGAAACTGAAATGGCAAGAAGAGACACAGAAAGCCCTAAACTTTCCAATATTCAGGGAAGGCAATTTTATGAATGACTTTGAGGACAGTAATTATGGTAATAATGCTGCACAGTCCCAACCAGAGCAGGAGATGATGGAAGAAGATGAACCAGAGGACGAGGAGGAGAGGGAAGATGAGGAGGTATTGAGTCCAGAGGAGGAGGAGGCTCAGGCCAAAGCAGAACAGGAGGAAATGAGGAGGCAGGCAGCTGAGGCACAGAGAGCCAAGATGGAGGAGGAGAAGCTGGCTGACATCGCCTCAGACATGCTGCTGAGCTACATGGTAAAACAGAATAATGGGAACAAAAAGTACAGCTCCCCTCTCCCAAATGCCGCAGAGGACAAGAGGTCTGATGAGGAACAGGAAGTGATGGAGGAGGACGATATTGATCCTCAGACCATTGACAAGCTGATTGAGATCTCCAGCAAGCTCCACCTTCCTGCCGACGACGTGGTGGACATCATCAGCGATGTGGAGAAGAAGAAAAAGAAAGACGTGCCACCTGAACTAATGTCACATTGGCAACAACCTCTATTACCCCTGTCTTCTTCATTCTCATCTACCAATGGTTACTCAGCATCACAGATTTTAGCCAATCAAAATAACTTCCTTGTCTCTAAACAGTCCTCTCCAGCTGTCAATCGTCTTAAAACTTGGTTCCAGGAGAAAACATCAACAAAACCACAGGATCACTGGAGCAAACCTGCAAACCCTCTGTTAGCCAATCAAAATGCTTGGCCCAAACCTCAGAACCCTCTTTCAGTCAAACAGGACCTCTGGCTCAAATCACCCAAGCCTGTTTGGACTAGTTACCCTTCTTACTCGTACATTTACCCATTTTACTACCAAAGGAAGCCCTACCGAGACAACTTCCACATCTATTTTTCACCTCCCCCCAGGCCAAAACCCCATTACTATATTCCCAAACCTGCTCTCACCCTCAACAATTTTCTGGGAACATCTGTAGATGATGCCCACACTTTCCCTCCCAAACGCCATTACCACAGCTGGGTCCAACCCCGGCTGAGAAAACCTCCCGCAGGCCTCCAGCAGAAACCTTACTACACCAGCTACCCCCTACCACCATACACGCGAACATTTCAGCCACTCCCCATTCCCAAACCACGTTCACCTCCCCGAATGCCTGTAATCTCTCCTCAGCAGAAGCAGATTTATTACTCAGCCCTGGCACCTGCAGTGATAAGAAACAAAGATTATTATATGGCTGGAAAACAGTCAGACAGAGGCAACGGTGATGATCTGGAGAAATACATACAGCAGATACTCATGAAGAGACCGCAAGTGCTGGGCTGAAGGAGGGATGAGAGGAGAGAGAGTATAGGGAAAATGGAAGTAACGAGAGATGACCAGAAAAGAGTGTATTTCTTTCCGATTTTATTTTGCTGGTATTTGCTTTTGTTTTACATATGTACCAAGTTTCTTTCTAATATTTTGATTGCTTGATATATGGACAAGGACATTACAGAGGACTTTTTTCCCAGAAGTAGTCTGGAAAAAATTAAACTGAAGGCAAGATACACATCTACACTCCTCCTCTGTGAAGGAGGGGAATCACGATGAACATGGTCTGTTGGAAAGCAGATTTGTATCATGCTAAAACTCATCCAAACTCCTGGCATGACAGTATTTTTGGACATATTTGGACATTTTGCAATGCCAGCAAAGGAGGATGCTTAAGTATGTTAATACCTGTAACCTGAAGAGTGACAGTCAGATGAATCATAGGTAGTGACGGATTCAGGAAAAACACATTGTGGGTGGTGGAGTGTTACTGTATAGACACAAAAGGAACATTTGTGATATTGTCTTGGGTTGGGAAAACTGAAAAAAATATTTCATGAGTATAATTTCTCAGAAATGATGGCCAAAAGTATATGGACAATAAACATTCCAGCCATATTTGTCAATTGAACAAATGGTAGTGAAACAGATTCTGACACTGTGGCCATTAATGTGCTGCTATAACAGACTCCACTCCTCTGATTTCAGACTCTCTATCAGATATTGAAATTCAGATGCAAAAACCTAAGAGAGCTGTAGAACTGATGGTAGGTAATAAGGTCTTGCTCACGGTGTCTGTTACAGCTCATCCCTAAGGTGTTGGAAGGGGTTGAGGTCAGGGATTTCTATAGGCCAGTCAGGTTTTTCCACACCAAACTGGAAAAACCATTTCTTTATGGACATTTTTTGTGCGTGGAGACATTGTCATGACACAGGCTGAAACAGGAAAGGGACACATCCAATTAGCAGATGTCTCACTAATATCTAAAATATCATTGTATGCCAGGGCATTAAGATTTCCCCTCATCAGAGGATGTCCAAATAGTTTTGGCCACATAGTGTATCAACTGACACATGAATCACCTCATCAAGATCATACCATTACCTGGGAATGGCCTCGTGCCAAATCCATTCCTTATACTTATCTGTCAGAATGAATACATTTTATGCAAATGTATCATTTTGTGTTATTTGTGTAAAAATGCAGCAAAAAAGAAATCCTAACACATACTCACCAAAGCTCTTTGTAATGAAATATAATGCAACTAAAAGCATATTTCATACAAAGGTCTGTGAAACCACACTAACACCACTATAATGGCATGGATGACTCATCCTTTTGCATAACTTCAATTACCTTGTTGCTATGGTGCCATACCCTGGCCCAACTCTATATGGCATTCTTTTACAGTTTACACCTACAGAGGAGGATGCAGTGGTGCAGGCACACTGCTCTATAACTAAACAAATGCATTTTAAAGGACAAGACTGGTGTGATTCTATATTTTTCTTATCAAAAAAATCCCAGGAAAGGACCAAAGGACCAAACCAACAATGTGTTAATCAGTCTCTCAAAGACTTCCTTACCCTGTCTGCTGCTAAAGCCACTGATTCCTATGGAGACATGTATTTTTAAAATTTCCACAACTGCATAGTCATTTTAATAAAAATAAATAAATAAAAATTAAAAATCCCCAAAACAGTCTGCTTCAAACTAGTCTATACGATATGTTGTCCAACCACATCTAAAAGTATAAGCTATATCAGGCTTTGGATACACACATACTTACACATATTTATTAGTAGGATGAATTCGTTGTTGGTTTCTGCCTGCCTCTTCACATGTGATACCTTATCCTTGTCCTTTAAAGGTTTTGTTATAGCATCACTGAATCCCCAAACTTCCTTTAGCTCAAGGAAGACCACTTAATGTGATCTTAATATTCATCATATGTCTTTCATTCATCGTCATCATTAGCTCAAAATCTATTTTAATTCTTTTTCTTGTGAGCTAAATGCTGCATAATCATCAATAATGCATTTTATACATTAGTAGGTAGGAAGTTGTTTCCAAACTCTGAGCAGGAATTTGTTGCCTTACACATTGCTGTGACATTCCACCCATTGTGCTTTTTTTTTGCTTTTGTACCACTTGATATTATCCATAAGGCTGCAATCTCCTCTGTAATGGAAGAAAATGGGATAATGGAAATTAATCTCTTTGACTGATTCCACTGGAGATGGGAACCGTTTGCTCATATTGATTTATTTAAGCCACAAAATAAATTAAAAACATAACATTGAGATTTTTCACTGCTTGGATTGAATGACAAACAGTTATGAAAAAAAGGACTCTTCTGCTGAGATTTTCCTTCTCTATATAAATGGCTACTGATAATCAGTGATCATTAAATCTCTTTTTCTTTTTGATCTTATCATTGGGAACAGGAGCAAATGTTACTCTCTGGTTTGTAGGTGCTCTTGACCTTTGTGGCCGTCTGTTGCTAAGGGATGAGCAGACCTCAGCATCTGTGTTGCTAAGCCAGGACAGAATGATGGCATTGACAATCTTGCAATGAAAAATATTAGTCAAGGCCTTTAGTCAAAAGAGAGAGAGAGGTGAATGAAATTGAGGAAATTGGAGTAAGAACAAAACTTTTTGTAATTTTTTTCATTTGTAGTTTTTTATAAGATTGAGAAGGAAGTTACATTTTAAGAAAGAGAAGGGGAGAAAAACGGGGGCTGAGATGAGGGTACAGCGTGTGCACGTTTCGGTATACTTGCATTTAAAATTGCTTCTTTTTTGTACAAGCATCAATTAAAAAAGCTTAAAAAAATCTTAAAGCTGACAGAAACAATGACATCGTTGTACCTTAAAATCATTGCTTGAGTCATGTATGCGGCGAGTATTGTCCATGGTCTTTCTAGATGTACCTTGTTGAAACCATCGTAATAAACATGTGTTTGCTGGATGTTACTATGCGCATATCAATGACTACTTTTGCTACACATAAAGAAACAAATAAAGTCTACTATTTTAATTACAAAAATCTTTCATTGTGGACACAGATAATTTTTATGTGAGTCTGAGAGGAGACAGCAAAGGTCCTGGACAGCCATCTTACTAAATCTAAACATTTCAGTCCCTCAGGCGTTCAAGCAATTTGTTGCAGGAAAAATGTTGAAAACTCACCAGGTGGCAGACGTAGGTAGATACTACCTACCAACATCTCACTTAGATGTATAGTAACAAAAGCATTATTAATGGTGACAAACAGTGCTACTGCAGTGGTGTGGGTCCAGTGTGCTTGATGCTTCCACTCATGGACGGGAATGTAATGCAGTAATAATTTTTATTAAAATGATTCAGTGGGACCATTGAGCATATTTTCAGCAATCATCCTGTACTGAACACTTGTGTGACTGAAATGTCCATGCACTATGAGACAGTTATACACACAAGGCAGTTGGTATCGATTGATAAACCAGATGGATGATGGATGAATGAATGGTTTTCAAAGCACTCACTACTCACTACAGACATGAGGAATAATTGTGAGAACCACTGAGAGAACATACATTTATTTATTTATTTTCCTTTGATCTTATCTTTATGTCTGTTTCCCTTCTTATATTGGGGCCTGGACAAGTTGGCTCATAACAACACTGAAGCAGGCTGAAGTTAAACAGATAATATCATTTTAAAATGACAGAACTGAATCATAGGTTTCATTTTCCCACAGGTAACAATATTTTCTCTTGTTTTGGAAGGTGTAAAAGTAAAAGCACCAATGCAGCAATGTAAAAATACTCCATTACAAGTAAAAATCCTGGTTGAAAACTCCTACTAGCAACAAAATGTGGTGAAAGTATTTAAGTAAAAGTATTGTTTTAGTCATTGGTCATTGGATCGGTCAAAAAAACGTGCCTCGTTGTTATCTTTTGTCACACTAGGCTAGTTTAGTGTCACAACTAAGCTATCATTGTTAACACTTTAGCTGGTTATTCTACAATTCAAACTATATTAGCTGTATATATCTTCTGTTATGCTCATGTCATGTTCATATAACTTAGAGCACATGTCAACATTTACACATCTCATTTTTTGTGACTCAGAAAGTGAGGGTGTTTATGCTTCAAACTGCATTCCATAAGCTTCTTTACTGGTAAAGAAATCTGCATGTGTCCTTTCTTTAGTGGATTTGTGGTAACCCCGTCAGTGACATGTCAGTCAATCAAGACAAGACGTGTGTATCTCACTGTATTTTCCTGTAAACTCTCACTGATTGGACTTGCCTCTGTTCACTGAAGATAAATTACAACACTGCTGTTAAAATGACAAACCACTCAAAGTGGAAACTTGGGACTAAAGAAAAACTCTCTGGGGCTACAGTCCCACATGTCCAGCCCTGGTGATGCCTACAGCTGTGTTTAGCAAATATTAATCATCATAAATATATAATCATCATCCATCTCAGTACATGTCTTCAGCCCATGATTGGGAAAAGGTCTACCAAAACATTTTGAGCCTGACCCATAGGGGGTGCCACAAATGCCACAAACCTGCATCTGCTGGGCAAAATTGGTTGATTGCATGCTCTGGAGGCAAGTATTAACCAAAATCTAAAGTGCCATATTGATTGGTGCAAGTGGATATGGCCTATCACATATTTTCTCATAACCCAAAATGCATTTTAGCAATCCTGATTCAACTCACTGGAGACATCCTTCACTATCTCCTGAACATACACACAGAATTTGTTCAAATCTAATGAGGGGAAGACACAAATGGTGTAACTTTGAGCACTCAACTACTGCAGGCTGTGTGATGGCTGTGTGATGGCAGTGTGAGATTGGTCTCACTCCTTTAAACAGAATTAAAATACACTCAAAAAAATGAAACATTGACTTTAATTAAATTTATTTTGTCAACAGGTTCCACGAAAGTGTATTATGTTAGTTAAAAGCAAAAATGTTAAGGTCATCTAACTTAAGAAACTTGTATTACATTAACACAATGTAAATGGACCCAACTAGATAAAATTAGTTCTGTTCAACAAGAGATATTTAAGTTTATCCAATCAAATTCAGTTATGTTATGTGGACATAAATAATATATTTACATACACATGTGCCCATCAGTAAATCCACAAATGTGTAAATCATTCCCTTTCTATAGTTGACCCCCTTGCAATCTGCACTGTTAGCCATGTTTACTTCTGCCATGTTTGGGTACATCTGCTGAAGAGGCAATGATACATCATCTTTCAGCACCTCGACAGGGACTCTCGATACACTTAATACTTCAACTCCAGGTTTCTGTGGACCCGACGAGTGTAAGTGATACGCAATCATCATCTGGTGTTTTCTTGACAGTGTTAGAGCAACATTCTTGAAACACTTGGTGTGATGGGCAACTTCCTTAAAAAAACTGTGTTTGCCCTCAAATCTCATGGTCCAGACCCCAACTAGAGGACCAAAACATCGGGTCATGTGTGGGTAATGCTCTAAGAAGTGATGCTTTGGGAGGAGTTTTTGGTTGGGAAATGCTTCTTGATATTTCTGTCTGTGATCAGATATTTTGAACTGAAGATATCCAATGGATTCTTCTGTATGGACCTGAGAAACAGCAAGTTCCACTATCTCTTTTAAATCCAAAATTATCTCCCACACTGGTTCACCATCAGGTATAACATCTCCAATCATGAAAGGCAGCAATCTCAGGAGGGTCCAATTTTCAGCAGCATTGCCACCTATTGTCTTTTTGCTTAAAAGTTTTTGTGGCACAACATGGGGGCGGTTTGTTTTATCTTCTCCTTTGTAAGGGAAATTGAGAATGACCTTGTTTAAAGTGTCCAAAGAGAGGTATTGTTTGGATATCAACACACCCAGGCACTGTGCAAGTTCCACTGGAACAATACCCTCCAACAGATCGTGGAGTACATCAGGTGGATATCCAGTTGTTACATCAAAATGAGAAAGATTTTCTGTCAGCACACATGGCCTTTTCACTCCAACACAAGGCTTTCCACTTTCCGCTGCATGTTTGACATGTTCTTTGTGTTCGTCTTTGGATCTAAGACTAAAGTCACCCGACAGAACCTGCTTGGACTGAAAATCACTGAAACGCCCTGTGCAAAATCGACAAACATACTCTCCTGAAAAACTTTCCACAAAGCCCGCAATCCCATGGGCACCCAGATTGTCTGCAGCTACACATTGTACTGTGCCTTTAATATTTTTTCCAATCTGTGGGACAAACACGCCATGCTCTTCCAAGACAACCAGATCACGCAAAAGAGGTTCAAGCACTTTTCCATATCCATATTCCTTGATATAGTTACTTTTACACAATACTGCCAAGTAGATGGATGACAAAGAGGAGTGCTGGCCTGGGGGTAAGTTGCTCAAAATCCAGTACATTGCGCAAAGTTTATGCTTCTTTCTGGAAGTGCCCAGAGGGTTGCACACTTCAAACTCATCAATATAGAGGGTCACACTTATTCTCAATTCCCCTGAAGACAGGAACTCATTTTGTCTGAAAAACTCTCCATCCCGAAATGACCTGTATTCTTCTTGTGCAGTTTCATTTTGGTGAGCACTGTAGTTTTCTACTACATCATCAACTATACCATCTTTGCTAAGGAGCTGCTGCAATGACTGCAATAATGGCACATATTGGTAGGTATGGTTGCGCTCCTTATCCAAAACATATTCAACGGGTTCAACTACTTGGAACTTGTCTTTGAAATACTGTTTCCGCTTAAAAGCAGTGCTAAGTGGGCCCTGATCTCCAATTGCTTTGGTCAAGGGATTAGCAAGACAGAAGGCAGAGGCCAATTCCTCAGTTTCTTTTGCATCAAGAGCAAGATTATGCTTAGTACAAAAATCTGAAATAATGGCATTTAATGTAGTCTGGGATGCAGAACTCATTAGGAAGTGCAAGTCCTGTAAAAGCTCATCAACTGCATTACTGGGAACATGGAGTATGTTTTCCAGCTTAAGCAACACTGCTGCAAGTTTCTCTTCTATCATCTTCTCAAGATTTTCTGAGCAGTCTCTCTGAAAACTAGACTGCACTTCAAGCTGGGCTTCTTCTGATTCTTCATTGTCTCCATGTTCACCTGAAACACTTGAGCTTTCAAAACTGTCTCTTTCTGTAACTATTGCAGGTTTAAAGTCACTGTAAGAATAACCAAGGTGCTTTCTATTTCTATGTGATTTAAATGTCCCATAAATATTTGTCCTAAATGTACAACCCTTGAACATACAGGGGACTGTTTCATTGGCTTTGAGATGCAAATTTATATGAGTGAAATACTCCTTTTCAGAGGCAACTTCAGAGAACCCACAAACACGACAGCTGAATGTCGCCGATGTCAATGTTTGCCGTGATGTTTCTCTAGTATGGACTCTACACAAATGTGACCTGAGCGCATTCCATGACTTAGATGTACATGGACAACTACTATATGGACAAGGATATGGGTGCCTGCGCCCATAATGGGGATGTTTTAATCTGTAATGTTTAAGCAACTGGCCTCTAGTTGAGGTCTTTGAACTGCAACCTTTACACTGCCACATTCAAATCTGGGAGGGGACAAAAAACACAAAGGATATATTGGTAAAGTAAACTTAATTTGTAAAACATTTTTAAGAAAGAAAAGTCTAACTGTTAACATACCACAGGCAAGCTCAGCAGTGCCGTCTACACCAAATCAGTGGAGTGGAGTTAGGAAACAGCTATCACACCCAGGATCTGAAATTCATCATGTTAACAGGATCCATAAATTAATGTAGGTCGTTACATGTTTTAAAGAGAAATAGAAATCTAAAAAACAAAAACACATATTCAGAACGAGAGCAAGAAAATTAATCTGTCACCTAATAAATGTTTAACATAAAAATACTGGCAACTCAATTCACAGTAATTAAAGTAGCTAGTTGTGATCATACCTGTTACGAGTACAGTGCAATGGGCAGACAGGAGGAAGCATAAATCAGGACTCACTCTCTCATCAGGACCTGAAATATTGCAACATGATTATTACAAAAAGAGAGAAAGAGAAAAAATATATATAAATATGTTAACAGATTAATTATTGGTGTGCTTTGTACAGGGTCCTACAAGAGATACATTTCCTTTAAACCTACTTTTCCTACTTAATAATAATAATTGATCCGCCAGAGTCGCAGAGTCCGATTTCAATAGCCTATCACAGTTATCAAAATGCATGACCGTATAAATAGTATGGTGGCACCATTTGTGGTAAAAACTCTTGACAAAAAGCATACCGTAAAGCGTGATAAAGGATAGAACACGACAGTAAAATTACTCACCAAACCACATTTCCCTGGTTAAGCTAATATAGAAAAGCGTGGTCACTGCTTTCTCTGTGTGTGTGTGTGGGGGGGATAAAAGCAGACCGACCTAACGTTAAGTAGCGTTATGGTGTCTACTGCTCTCTGAATCACGAACACTTCGGACTTCGGAAATTTAGAATAAGTATTGTATCATATACACATAATTAAATCATGCTCAATATGAAAATACTACAATAAGTATGGATGAAAATGTCCTCCTACCTCTCTCAAGTCAAGTCTCAAGACGAACCGTTGGCAACTTCACCGCCAGATTTTTGCCAGTTTGCGCATGCGTAGTCTGAATCATTTGAATCTTCTTCTTACTGCCACCCTCCGGGTGAAATAAGTATTTCAATCATAATTCACTTAGATTAAATGGTTTGTGATTAACCAACACATAATTATTTTGTACACATAACGAAAGGCACAATTACATGGACTTTATTAGAAAAAAATATTTCAACTCAACAAAAACATGTATTTTAAGTAAACTGAAAACATAAAAATAATATACAGTGCACAACCCGCCTCATTCACTTTTTTGAGTGTAGCTGATGTGACTTTGCTCTGCACTGGCAGGTCTGAAATCCACTAGCTGATGCTTTTGGGTGATTGCGCTGCTTCCTTCCGTTGAGTGCGAAAAGGTTAGAAACCTGCGAATTGCTGAGTTCTGGTTTTCATCTAGATGGTAATTTGATGCATACCACCCACCTAAACATTGCTGTAGACCAAAGGCTGCATGCTGCATGAGGAGGACCTACGTGATATTAGGGAAGTCCCACAACTGTGAGCAGTTTTTAACGGTGTGGTTGGAGCATTGTCCTGCTAGGGGAGGCCCCTGCCGTTGGGGAGTGCTTTTGCCATGGGGGTGTGTGCTTGGTCTGTAACAATATTTAGTTGGTGGTACATGTCAAAGTAACATTGAGATAAATGCTGGAACCCAAAGTTTCTCAGGAGAATATTGAATTGTAACAAAATAATCAATGTTTTTCTCTTTACCTGTCAGGGGTCATAATGTTATGGCTGATCAGTGTATGTATTATTGTTATCTCCTCTCTTCAGCATTCACTCTTGCTGTGAGCCAGAATGAGCTAGAAGCATGAAACATGAAGCAAATGCTTACCAAGAAACATGACTTCAGTCAGCCTGATGGTGGCTTATAATTAAGAGCCAAAAAGAGAACAACTCTGTGACTTAAAATTTGGCATAGATACATGTCAAAGATACAATGCATGTATGTAAAGAGATGCACAGAGATAAAAGACAGTAATGATGAAATGAACATGCATTAATAAGTGAGACAGTCTTCTACAAAAAAGCATCTCGACAATAAACAACATTGTGACATATTTTTTACCAATTTGCATAAAGTGAAAAACAAGTAATACAATTTTTTGGATTCCAACTCTATCAACAACCAGTTTTGGTGTTGACACAATTCTATATATAATAAATATATAATAAATAGGCACAATTGGTCAAAAGACATGGCCACCATCAATCAAAAAAACTAACTCATAACTCAAGTTGTTTCAGAGCAATCCTAATCAATCCTAAATCAATTCTGTGGTTAAGAATGGTAATCCTCTGTGATCCCTGTGTAGACCCTAAGGCTGATTACAGCACAGACAATACCTAAAGGTGGGGGGAGGGGGTGGGACAGGCTTTGGCTTGCTTTGATACTTCATGCTGCTCAGAGGTGGGAGTGTTCAGCAGGGTGATTAGGGGTTAGAGCAGTCAACAGAGGAGATGCTGAGTGTTGCAGAGATGTGCCCACACAGACCAGCAACCACAAATGCATGTTTGTGTCAAGGTTTGAGAAACATTGAGGTGTGTAAGAGTGAGCCTTCTCTTGTCTACTGAAAAGGACTTCCACAGACTGTCGCATTATGTTCAATAATAGAACCTGAGAACAGACAGCATGTGTAAATTGCATGGGTGCAGTGTGACAGAGATGCACAGAGATAAAAGACAGGAATGATGAAATAGACATGCATTAGTAAATGAGACAGTCAAAGCAGGACTGGAGGTGAGGCTGAGACATAAGGTTAGAATTAGTATAAGGCTGGACTAAAATAAAATCAAACAAAAGGCTTCTTGTAAAAATAAAAGAGGAGCAAAAGAGAAAGTGGAAGAACAGAGAAGACAGAGAGCTCACCAGATGACAGGGTGAGGAAAATGTAACACAGGGCTGGGCAGAGGCAGGGAGGAGGGAGGCAGGAGAGAGTGAGGGATGAGATGGGAAGGAATGGAGTGGTTGATGGTTGCAGCTCTGCCCACGGAGAGGTGCGGTGATTCATGATGTCACGTGGTGAAGACTGGGTGACTCATCCACCAACATCATCATGCAGCCACTGCAGAGCACCCAAACACACACACACACACACACACACACACACACACACAGATATATGTATGCATTGCATGATCATTCAAACAAAACCATGAAATGATTAAACATATTCATGAACATACAGTTGAATGCAAACGTTTGGGCACCCATGAATGAATTCCATATTATCTCTACTGATCTTTTATTGTGTCTGTGCCTATTCTGCAAACCAATTAGCATCTGGGATAAAAATAAAAATAAAATAATGTAAATACAACCCCTGCAACAAACCAACATTAAAGAAGGATCCTTTTCAGTGTTAATGCACTGTAACCTAACTTCATGAAAATAAAAAATTGGTAAGAAAAAAATAATATAAGATAGTAATTGTGGCATGTGCAAAAGTTTGGGCACCCTATTCGGTCAGTACTTCATAACCCCCTTTGGCAGATATCACCATTTGCAAACATCAGTTAAGAATCTTTATTCCTAACTTCACATTCTGAGATATGTTTAGGCTGTCTTAAGTCACGTTCAGCTTGTCTACAGAACTGGACCCCAAAGCAAACACAGCACAGACAGGGAAGGAGGTAGCTTGGTAAAGCAGACTTTACTCGGAACACTGGGAAGGCAATAGAATGCACTGGAGTGCAGGTAGAGGGAGATCCTTATTATCCTTCTTCAAGTTTATCTCCACACAGGAAGTTCTCTTGATAAAACAGGCTGATCAAAAACAGATGCAGGGATCTTTAGATTCTCTGAAGTTTGCCTTCACAGTTGGTAGAGGTGTGGAGGATGCTGCTGAACTTCCTTTATTATGATCTTGAGATCCCTCATGCCAGACCTCTGTTCATTGATTTCTCTTTTGTTTTTAACACCATCCAGCCTCATTTGCTTACAGAGAAACTTCTCTCTGAATTTAATATAGATATATATAGATATTAATGTCATTTGATGAATTTTAGACTTTATGACAGATCACAGTCCTTGAGAGTCAATGGTGTCCTCTCTCAAAAGCTCCATTTATCCACCGATTCACCCCAAGTATGTGTACTCTCTCCACTTTTTAGATCCACGTACCAGGTATTTTAAAGATTGGTCATTAAGTTTTAATATTTCAGCAGTATATTCTAATATGTGTGCAATTAAGTGCTGTGTAAAAATTTTTCATATTTGTTTCCCTGCAGAGGGGCAGCACGGGTTTAGCGGTTAGCTGAGAGAGTTTCCAGGCCCCCACGACCCTTAATGGATAAGCAGTATAGATAAGGGATGGATGGATGGATAGGTTTCCCTGCAGAGCAACAGTAGTCCACTTGCTGTGGGACTATTTTTGAGGATTTACATTACAGTGTGTACTGGTGTAGGGACACCAGTGCCTACAGCACAGCCAGGACTGCTTTAAGGCAAGGCATCAAATCTGCCAAGCAGGGACATAAAATGAGGATTGAGGCCAAATTTTGGAACGTTGCAGATCCACAGCAGGTGTGGGAGGGGATTAAGGCAGTCACAGACTATAGGAAAACAACATCCCCCTGAATGAACTGCTGTGCCACCTTGGTGGAGGAGCTTAATCTCTTGTACGCCCATTTTGACAAGAACAGACCCAGTACTGCCCCCCTTCCCCTCTACCTCTACTGACATCGCCCCAGTCATGAGCACACATGAAGTACGTCTCTGTCTGCACAACATCAACCCCAGAAAAGCAGCTGGACCAGACGGAGTGCTGGGACAGGTGCTGAAGGACTGTGCAGACGAGCTATCAGAGGTCTTCACCGCCATACACGTCGCTGTCTACATCACAGGTCCTAACAAAGCAGCCACAATAGTCCCTGTACCCAAACTGTCAAATGTCACATGTCTGAATGATTATAGGCCTGTGGCACTCACCCCCATACGAGCCAAATGTCTGGAGAGTCAAGCACATTAAGCATGCATTACCATGGACATTTGACCCATACCAGTTTGCATACAAGGATAACAGGTCAACAGAGGACGCCATTGCTATCATGCCGCACACTCTATTAGAATATTTAGAGCACAAAAACACCTATGCAAGGCTACTCTTCGTTGACTTCAGTTCAGCTTTTAACAAAATTCGGCCGAACAGACTCCAGTCCAAACTACACAACCTCGAACTAAACACCACTGGATTTTAGTTTTTTTAACTAACCACTCACAGTGTGTCAGAGTCAGCAGACACACTTCATCCTCCCTTACTATCAACACCGGGGCCCCACAAGGATGTGTGCTTAGCTTAGAGAGGTAAAGAATAAATAGAAAGGTCAGGGCAATAAAAGATGGAAAGAATGGGTGGGTGAGGTGAGGTGAAAGTGAGGTTCCTGTATCCTGTATTTATTGTATGTTAATCCAAATATTTCCTAGTTATTTCTTAGTTGTAAGCAGGTACTTACATAGACTGATGGGCTGGATATGAAATAATATTTTAAACTGTGATATACTAATCATATTGAAAATTAATACAGAACTTGTGGAAATTATATCTTGATCTTTACTCCCAGGCTCTCCAGTTGACACATTGTTTGAATTGCCAGTACTAGCTATGCCAGACAAATGCTGGTCACCATGAATCCTTGGGTGCCACCATAAAACACAGTTCTTCTCCTTCTGATGTTTTTGGTCGGTGAACAGCTTTTTGGTGTATTACTGCCACCTTCTGGTGTTTAGATGTTCACGTTCTTTAGAAACAGATCTGTTCAGTTCAGTGTCCACCAAAATTATAAGCATGTTCAATGACCACGCTCTTTAAGCAGTCAAACGGACAACTGATAAATTTTCATTGATGTCTGAGTCAGGCATGTGAGTCCTGTGTGTGTCTGATTTGTGACATTCTTTCTCAGAGAGACTTGTGGCAATGGCCCCACAAGGGTTGGACCTTTTGGGCATGTATAAAACATAATCCAAGGCAACATCCTTATCGGCTTATCCTTTGAGGGTCGCAAGGGGCTGGAGCGCGAATCCTAGTTGACATCAGGCAAGAGGCAGGGTACATCCTGGAAAGGTCATCAGTCTATCGCAGGACTGACATAAAGATACAAACAACCATTCACACCTAAGTGTAATTTAGAGTTGCCAGTTAACCTAACCTGCATGTCCTAAGACTGTGGGAGGAAGCTGGAGTTCAGAGAGGGAACCCACACAGGCAAAGGGAGAACATGCAAACTCCACACAGAAAAGCCCAGTGCGAAGCACTGCATCAGGGTGTGGCCTATCCAAGACAATATTCATGCTATAAAAACTGCAGGTGTGAGGCATACAATAAAAAACAATTTCCAGCTTTCATTGAAGGACATAATCAGGACAATACAAAAAATTCAGACCAGGGCTATTGCAATTGTGCTCTTATTCTTAGAATTGCTTTTATTGCTTCTTATTGTTATCCTTAAAATTGCCCCAGTGATGTGTGACTGTGTGTGACTATGTATATGTGTGTGTGTCTGTGTGTGAGAGAGAGAGAGAGAGAGAGTGGTCAATATGACTAGAAAAGAGCTACATAAATGAGGTCCATTTACCATTTACAATGATCTGATTTCAGGTTCATAATCCAGTTTGGAGTGACCAGCAGATGGCAGCATTACAGCACAGAGGCTGGATAAATGAGATCCAAGCTCTGTCTCAGCACCTGCACACAAAATCATTGAATTCTTGACATTATGGATTCAGCATAGATACAATTAAATGTTCATATGTTGGGGTAATCCTTCCTAAGATAGATAGATAGATAGATAGATAGATAGATAGATAGATAGATAGATAGATAGATAGATAGATAGATAGAGATAATGCGTTTCAAACTGAAGTTGTTGCACTGTGTTAATCTTAAAATTAATGTAGACTGTTTATTGTTTATTAGAGAGAATCCACACAGATTATTGTTGAGGAGCCCAGTTGCAGATGGGAAGAAACTGTTCTTGTGGCATGAGGTATTGGTTTTGATGGACCACAACCTCCTGCCAGAAGGGAGTGTCCTGAAGAGTTTGTGACCAAGGTGGGAGGGATCGGCCATGATCTTTCCTGCCTGCCTCAGGGTCCTGGAGGTGTACAGGTCCTGGAGAGAAGGCAGGTTACAGCCAATCACCTTCTCAGCAGACCGTATGACACGCTGTAGTCTGCCTCTGTCCCTGGCAGAAGCAGCAGTGTACCAGATGGCGATGGAGGAGGTGAGGACGGACTCAAGGATGGAGGTGTAGTGTAGAAGTGCACCATCATTGTCCTTGGCAGGTTGAACTTCTTCAGCTGCTGCAGGAAGTACATCCTCTGCTGGGCCTTCTTGATCAGGGAGCTGATGTTTAGCTCCCACTTGAGGTCCTGGGTGATGATGGTCCCCAGCAAACGGAAGGACTCACAGTTCTGACTGTGGCTAGTCAATCTCCCTCCTGTAGGCAGAACCCCCCCCCAAAGGATGATGGTGGTGTCACCAGCAAACTTGGGGTGCAGCTGTTGGTGTACAGGGAGAAGAGTAGAGGGGAGAGAACACAGCCTTGAGGGGAGCTGGTGCTGATAGTCCGAGAGTCAGAGATGTGTTTTCCCAGCTTCACATGCTGCCTCCTGTCTGACAGGAAGTCTGTGATCCATCTGCAGATGGAGTCAGGCACGCACAACTGTGAGAGTATGTCGGAGCTGAGGTCCACAAACAGGATCCTGGTGTAGGATCCTGGGGAGTCCAGGTGCTGCAGGATGAAGTAGAGGGCCATGTTGACTGCATTGTCTACAGGCCTGTTGGCTCTGTAGGCAAACTGCAGGGGGTCCAGGAGTGGGCACAGTACAAGGTGCTCAAATGACTTCATTGCCAGAGGTCAGGGCGACGAGGGACAGGGATGATGGTGGAGGCCTTGAAGCAAGCTGGCACATGGCATGTCTCCAGTGAGGTGTTGAAGATGTCCATGAACACTGGAGACAACTGATCAGCGCAGTGCTTCAGGGTGGATGGAGAGACAGAGTCTGGTCAGAATCAGAATCAGAATAGACTTTATTGCCAAGTAAGTTTGCACATACAAGGAATTTGTCTTGGTATATTGGTGCTGAGGACAGTTATAGTAAAAGAAAAGAGTGCAGAGCAAGAAGCAAGAACTATATTTACAGGGAACATAAATATACATAATTAAAAAGTAAAGTATAAAGTGTAAAGTGTAGAGTGCAAAAATGTTAGAAGGTGGCAGTGATTGTCCGGATGTGTGTTAATGTAACGTATAGATGTACGTTAATGTAACATGTAGTGGGGGGTAGGGGGATTACAGTCTGTGACAGTCTGCGTGTGTTAAAGAGTCTGTTGACGTCTCTCTCCAGGATGGAGAGAGTTGGGGAGGAGGGGCCTCTAAGGTGTGCAGCTTTGGAGAGGCCCTGAACCCTGCTGTGCTGGGGGAGGGTGAGAGGCTGGTGTAGTGGGGCTGGTGGATGGTGTCACAGGGGATGGTGTCAGGTCTGTCGCACTGTCTTTCAAAGCGGCAGTAGAACTCATTCAGGCTGTTGGCCAGACCCCATTATAACGGCCTGTGGATCTGTCGTTTTTTTATTTTAATTATTTTTATTTATTTATTTATTATTTATTTTATTTTATTTTATTTTTTTGCCATAGGTAAAAGTTCTATTGCAGCATACACCGTAAAAGTTATGTGAGTGAAATTTTCCGTGGATGTAGAGAGTGGTGCACACGTCAGAAACAAAAAAAATGATACATATCCAAAACGAAGGCAGTGCTATGATTAATGTAAGTGTGTTTTGGCCAGTAACTCCCACATCATACATCGCACATTCAAAAACCTTATATCCACACAATATATAATCTTGTGATATAGGCCACATACATTTCAAGGCAACTGTAGCTCTTCATTTTTATCCTGGTCACTAATGACCATTCACCTGTTCTTTTAACTTCCCTCTGTTGGAGCACTTCTGGACTCTACTTCCTGGACCAATGGATTATCCTATCCCTAACTGGTCAACTTGAGCACCTAACATCAACCATCTTCCCAGAACAGTTATGCAGTTAAAGTTAATGGGCCCGTAGTCCACTATTAAAGACTCCGATCTCTTTCTTCCTGTCTTCTTTTCCTTTTCTTCATCATCAAAGACAGCTCAAAGCCAGGACAAACAGACTTCCCAAGAGCCATCACCACCTTGAACTCTCACACACAACAATCCCCACCATCAACATAACATAGACTGTGCAATATACCTCACTCTGTGCACTTTAATATTTAACTATTTAACTGTACAACCATCCTGTGGAATACAACACACCTGTGCAATACATTCACATTCACACTTATACCTCATTGTATATAGAGTTGCACTGTTTTTTATCTTCTTTATATATTTGTTTCTGCATATTTTGTATGTTTGCACTGGAAAGGAGAAGCTCTCCAATCTCGTTGTACTATTAGTATAATGACAATAAAGGGCATTCTATTCTATTCTTTTCCAATATATATATCCATAAGTCTTTACCCTCAAACAGCCCTTTGAATTTATGAGAACCAACTGTCCTAACCATGTTAAAACCTGCTCAGCATGATGCTTTCATATTACCATTTTTTCACCCAACTGCAAAAAAAGGCATGTACACACTTACACACAACCTTTCTAACATTGTAGAACCTGAAAATATATTTTGCAGACAACTTCTACTTCCCTTAGCACAATACTCAATACAATAAACCATACTGAAATAAACACTGGCCCATAACTCACACATCACACTGCCTTCTTTCACCTGTGTAATATCACCAAAATCAGATACTTTCTGTCTCAAAAAGATGCAGAAAAACTAGTCCATGCATTTGTTACTTCTAGGCTGGACTACTGTAATTCATTATTATCAGGCTGCCCCAACAAGTCTCTAAAGACTCTGCAGTTGATCCAAAAATGCTGCAGCACCATTACTGACAGGAACTAGAAACAGAGACCATATTTCTCCTGTGTTAGCCTCTCTACATTGGCTCCCAGTCAAATCCAGAGTAGAATTCAAAATCATCCTCCTCACATACAAAGCCCTTAATGGTCAGGCTCCATCTTACCTTAAAGATCTCATAGTTCCCTACAATCCCACTAGGACTCTGTGCTCCCAAAATGCTGGTTTACTGGTGGTTCCCAGAGTTTCCAAGAGTAGAATGGGAGGCAGAGCCTTCAGTTATCAGGCTCCTCTACTGTGGAACCTTCTCCCAGTTTTGGTCCGGGAGGCAGACACCCTCTGTACCTTTAAGAGTAGGCTTAAAACCTTCCTCTTTAATAAAGCTTATAGTTAGGGTTTGCTCAGGCTTGAACCATCCCTTAGTTATGCTGCTATAGGCCTAGACTGCCGGGAGATCTCCCATGATGCAATGAGCTCCTTTCTCTCGCTCTCTCTCTCTCCCTCCCTCCCTCTCTCCACTCAATATGGATTCATATCCCATGTTACATGTTACTAACTCAATATCTCCCCTTTCCTGTAGTATTGTGCTCTCCCGTCTCTCTCTCCTCTTCTGTCTCTTTCTGCAGGTATTTCTTCCTCTGGAGCTGTAGAGTCTGATCTGTGATGACAAGTCTCCTGCTGCTCCTACAACTCCACTCAACAGCTGCTGCTAGAATTAGAAATTACTTACACTGCTATTAGTTGTATTGCTGTGTTAGCAGTTAATACTTTAATTATCACCACTATCATTACTACTGCTGTATTAATGGCATCACGTTGCATTTTATATGGAACCTGTGTTATGCTATGTGCCCCCCCCCCTTAACCCAACCAGTCAAGGCAGATGGCCGCCCACCCTGAGTCCAGTTCTGTTCGAGGTTTCTGCCTCTTAAAGGAAGTTTTTCCTTGCCACTGTCTCCTAGTGCTGCTCATGGTGGGATTTGTTGGGTCTCTCTCTGTAAATACCTATTTTAAATGAATATATGAAAAGTGCCTTGAGATGACTGTTGTTGTGATTTGGCGCTATATAAATAAAACTGAATTGAATTGAATTGAATAAAATTTATTCTACATTGCAACTAAACAACATCCCACAGAGTTTCCTCTTGTCAGAGTATCTTTATGGGAGCAGGACTTCCAAACACACATGTTCATAACTGATTTGTTGATGATGTTATCTTTTTATGATTTGAGTATAGTCACCATGTACAGATCAGCTGAGTTTAAAGGTCACTTTTTTATGGGTATACTTTGCTCTCACAAGTAAAAACTGAATCATTCAAGTGATTTCAGCCATTTTAAAATTATGCACAATTTTCTTTATCATTTTGAGTTGGTCTATACAGTAGAGGAAGGGGAAACGTTTATGATTAGATATCCCTCTTAGATTCAATGAATGTTGGATGTCTAGACATGTCTGTAGAGAATTGTGAGGGGGAGGATCAGGCTGCAAAAACATTATTTTTATTGACAAGAGGACATGAGGTGTAATGTGGATGAGAACTTGTGGCTAAATGCAGAACACAGGACTGACTAGCACTTTTGTATTTCTATATTCATTTCTATCCTATACACATTTGTATAGTGAATGTGAATAAGTATAGTTTTATTCTTATTGTTTAAATTACTCTGTGTAATGGGGAAAAATAACTAATCAAAGCAAATTGCAGTATTTTTGATTCATAATTTATGCAGATCAATGTTCACTGACTGACAAAGTTTTCTTGCCAAGAGACAAATGTTGTCAGTACTAGAGCTGACCCTGAGATATGGTTCAAGTGTTTGTTTTGTTTGTTGCATTTCAAAATTTTGAATGTGAAATCAACAGATGTGCAGAGTGGTGTGTTGGTTAAGAGAACTGTCTGAAGAGTTTTGAAAAGCTGGACTCAATGTGAACAAATATGTGTTTCTTTGCACTCATACTTGTTCAAGAAAGGACACACTGTTACTGTTACACCCATATGACTCAAAGAAAGTCAAACCATCAGAAAAGGTCTAAAGATCAGAGCAATGGGACAGACAGAGAAAGTGCCTTGTACACACCCTATGTTCAAATACTGGCTGCACTTTAACGAGTTTCCAATCCGGATTACAAACTGTTCAAAGCAGAAAAGTGACTCACCCTTAGGGCCCCAGGTTTAATGGCAGTTTTGTGGTAATTAGATTTATCTTTATTCAGTACAATTACATGACATTCATGCCCAACAGAGAAGGAAAAACATTAAAGCCTTACCTGCTTCAAACAAACAATGTCAAGTATTTTTGTTCTTCTGAATGTCCACACTTGAAGGCCAGGTGAAAAGCTGGACATCTCTGGCCATCTCTTTTTCCTCTGTGTCATCATCATGTTGTCCCAACATGATGAATTTCACAGTAACAACAAGTCAATTTTATTTATATAGCGCCAATTCACAACAGAAGTTATCTCGAGGCACTGTACATATAGAGCAGGTCTAGACTGTTCTCTTTAGCTTTTAAAATTTACAAAGAGAGACCCCACACACTTTCAGACAGTCTTTCCTCTAAAAAGGACAGACACAGCATTTTCCAACCAATAAGGTAACAGTGAGGGAGATTTCAGACAATCTGACAAGTTATTTGGTTGGAGGATAAGCAACACCCTCCCAAACCCCCCTTACAGGTCTGAAAAATCACTGTGCCACTGTCCTTCACCCTAACTCCCTGTCTACACTAGATTCACTTTAAACTATGTTAAGATGTTTAAACTAGGTGTTTAAATTGTTATGCTGGTTGAGAAAAGCCAAGGCAAGGTCACCCCTGACCTTTTTGGCACTTCATTATCTGGGCAAAACCAATTCATGACATATATTAAATAATACTGAACAAGTTCCATTGAAATTTGTCATGGTTTTTCATGGTATGGGTATGATAGAGGATACATTTTAATGTTCTAAAGCTAAAGCTTTATTTGTCTGTCTGTTCACACTAATTTAAAGCAACACAGTGTTTTGCTGGGCAACAGTGGCTTCTGCAGCCACAAGTGGTAATTAATTCTCTTGGGCTCCAAGTCCAAGCGGTTATGTGTGGCCCCACTAACTGACCTGAAATACAACTGTACATTGCCCTTGCTCCTTCAATTGCAAGACCAGAAGTGCAGTTGCTGTAATAAACTCACCAAACTCTGATGTTTTTAAAGTTTCCTCACTAGATATAGGAGATGAGCACTGTTTATAATTACTTCCTTTTAACTGATATACAGTTCAGTATCATCACTCCTGAACTTGCTGGGCCTGATTCCAACAGTTTAAGCTGCTGACTGAGATCATACTTGCTTACCAAAGTTGCCTAGTGCAAGAGTAGGCCTTTGGATTGTGGAGTGGGAATCACAGAGGCATCATTCTCCTTATTGAAAAATTAAATAAATAATTTTTAAAAAACAAAATAAAACATTCAAAACATTTGTTTAAAATCAGCAATCAAAATTCAAATTTGGCCCTACTGAGGAAGTGTCCTAGGCAGATCACCACTCTGCATATGCATTTTTAGACACAGAGCACATGTCTTTATGAACCCAGCAATATAAAAGTAGCAATCTGTCTGAGAGTGTGATTCTTCACCACAATAGTCTCAGATGTCAGGGGTCACCTAAGTATGTGACCTCCTTCCCATCCATCACATTTTGTGTTTACTGTAAAATCTGCTATCTTCCTCCTACACCTCTCATCTGAAACTGAATTGCATGACTAAGGTGTTTTAAGAGCTGAGATAAAACCACTGCTGATGCCAGTATGACTAGGTGTAACAGGTGTAGGTGAGGGAAAATGATTTCATAACTGTGATGTTTGTCCCCTACCCTCTGACACATCTCTAATTTGATGACACATAAAATATGACAGCCTATCCACTTAAAGGATAGGCTTAGTTACAATCAATGTACTTTTATTCAAATTCAGGGAATATCTCCACGTAGTCCTCTAGCTTTCTAGTCATTTATGTATTTGCTGAAAAAAAGTGTTTCTCACAGCCCTGGCTCTAGAATTGTGATAGAAATGAAGTGGATCGGCATGATACATTATAGCCAGTCGCTTTTGTACTTGTGCACATGAGGTGGGAGGGTATCAAGGGGGCAGTGGAAGCAAGAAAGATGGAAATTCTGGTGCATGAGACAGGGTAATGGCTGACAAATAGCTTATGAGCAAACGTATAAAGGAATATACATTTAAAAAGAGAGGCTATGATAGAGCTAGTAGAGCAGTATTGTTTTGTCCTGTTTTGTATTTGTTTAATTAGTTAGACAACGACTCTATCTATCCATCTATCATTATTGTGTGTGTGTGTGTGTGTGTGTGTGTGTGTGTGTGTGTGTGCGTGACCTGAATCTAGCTAGAAAAAATAGTGTAAATCAGGTCATATAAAGTTACACTTGATGTCATCTTAAACCAACACTATGGCAGCATTTGTTTCCATTTCATAGATAAAGTTCAGCAATATAAGCCAACTGTGATTGGGGTAAGCCAGAGGTCAAATTGCAGTGAAGATTAAGTCTGGTTGCTATGGAAAACAAAGTTTAGCAACAACCTATCGTTTGTCTAACACACTGTAACAAAGGTGATTATGATGATTGATGATGAAAATATAAACCCATAAGAAGATCAAGACAGGACAAGACCTTGTCAGGAGATGGATTTAACCATATATATTCTATATAATAGCACTCTCTCTCTCTCTCTCTCTCTCTCTCTCTCTCTCTCTCTCTCTCTCAGTATGAGGTTGTTTTTGAGTAATGCAGATGAGTCGACAGGTTCATCAGGTGGGCCCCTCTCAATTACTGGTGTTTTGTTAAGCTGGGCCCATGACACCAAGGAGGCTGTGTGCCAGCATCCCAGAACCACTCCTCAGCAGCAGGTTGCAGCATATTCACTTTGACTCTGACAACATCATCCTCTGCCACCATGCTAGTAAAGGTTTAAACAAACTAGTTTGTATAAGCTGCCGTTCATTCTGACTGTCAAAACCTAGCAAGCCAAAAGCTTGCTGCCATAATGTCCTCGTGGCCACATGTCACTGCCTCCCCAATCTCTCTCCAAGAATTCTTTGACTTTGTGTCTGTGTAGACTTCAACATGATCAGAAACTGAAAATGATAAAAAATGCATACACAGTATGTCCTTGATGGGATTCATTGTGCAAACATGACCAAATGAAAATTGACAAAACTAGTCAGCATAAAGCAGACATGATTGTCATATTACCTGTTATACACAGTTACAATTGTCCAATCAAAATTCTTGTCTGGGGATGGAGTTACAGAATCTGACCAAGATTCGACATTGACATTAAAATTATGAAGGTACATTCAAAAATACCGAAGAACGCCAGTTATCTTTGGGACAGTATGAGTGTCTAGCATAGCATGTTTAAATGGATGAACTGTGATCAGAGTCCAGCACCCCATCAGGTTACAATTGTGAACATGAGCATTCCGTAGATATCAGTACAACTACATAGGTTGCAAACAACCAAATTAACAATATGTGATTATTTGGATAAAAAAAAATACTGCATATTTCACTAAAAACACAAATTTAGTAGTGTGTGAATGTTTGACTGTAATTCTTAGCACAATTATGTCTTTACCATGTACCAGCACAGGTTTCTGACTTTACCCTGCAAGGAGTCCAGAGTTCATACAAGAAAACAGATTCAGTGATTTTGACCATGACATGATTGTTGGTGCCAGACGGACTGGTTTGAGTTCTGCTGAAACTCATGATTTTAAAGCACAACAGTCTCTAGAGTATATTCAGAATGCTACAAAAAACTAAAAACATCAACTGAGTAGTGACTCTGCAGACACAAACACCTTGTTGATGAAAGAGGTCAGAGGACGATGGCCAAAGTGGTCGGAGCTGACAGAAAGGCTGCAGTAACTCAGATAACCACTCTTTACAACTATGGTGAGCAATAAGCATCTCAGACTGTGCAACATGTTGAACCTTTAGGTAGGTGGGCTACAACAGCACACGACACCACATGACTCCTGTCAATCTTGATTTCTGTTGAGGCATGCATGGTTGGGTCAGAATTTGAAATCAACAACATGAATCCTTGGACCCAATCTACCTTGTATCAACAGTTCAAGCTTTTGGTGGTGGTGTAATGGTATGGGGAGTGATATGTTTTATTTGGGCCCATTAATACCAGTTCACCATTTGAATGCTACAACTTTTCTGAGTATTGTTGTTGACCATGTGCCTCCCTTTATGACCACAATTTACCATCTTCTAATATTGGCTTCCAGCATTATACTGCACTATATTACATAATGAAAGTAATCTCAAATTGGTTTCATGAACATGACAGTGAGTTCAGTGAACTTCAGCAGCCTCCCCAGTCAGAAAGATCTGAATCTAATAGAACACCTTTGGAATGTGGTAGGAGATTGGTAGCATGAATGTGCAGCTGGCAGATCTACATAAATGATGGGGCATCTGAAAGAATTGTTTCTAAAATCTTGTGGAATCTATGTCACAAAGAAAAGGGGCCGTTGGTTCCTAATAAAGTGCTTGGTAAGTGTAGTTTGTGGTAAGTGTTGACTCTTATGATTTGAAGACTGGTCAGATGTCCAGCCAAGCCAAGTTAGATACTTGTGGTGGTCCTCAATACAAGAGCAAATCTTTGACAAATGAACTTAGATAGCCTTAGATATTTTTGTCATATTCCGTTTAAATAATAATTCCAGTTTAGTCCACCATTTCAAGGGGTATAGGTTTGGTTTTATCTTTGGTAGGGACAATTTTTGTTGAATTTCAAAATAAACATATGTGTGAGCCATAGCTGGAACAGTTGTCACCCAAGGGGCAGAATTAAATAGCACAGCAACATTTCCCCCACTAGAGTTGGCACGGTGGTACAGTTAGCACTGACGCCTCACATCATGAAGGTTCTGGCTTTGAGCTCCAGTTCAAGCCCGGGGCTTTTCTGTGTGGCGTTCACACGGTCTCCCTGTATCTGTGGGGCTTCCTCCCACAGTCCAAAGACATGCAGGTTAACTGGTGACTCTAAATAGGTGTGTGCCCATAGGTGTGAATGTGAGTGTGAATGGTTGTTAGTCTATATATTTTGGCCCTGTGATGGACTGGTAATCCATACAGTGTACTCTGCCTCTCGCCCATTGACAGCTGGGATAGGCTCCAGCCCCCCACGACCCTTACCGGATAAGAGATATGGATATAGATAATGGATGGATGGATGGATATTTCCCCCACTTGTTTCAATGAAGATAAATATCATTTAACATTTTCATAAGCTCAGCCATTAACTACACTTCAGTTCTACTTTAAAAAGGACCTGATCTCAATTTATTTGGGAGGTATTTTTACCCATGGCAGTAAAATCATGTAATAAAATGACAATGATCAGCAATGATCACAAATTCACCAACAACTATAAACATAATATCAACCAATGTTATTTTTGTTATTTCAAGATTATTTGAATTCTGTGATTTTGAAACATTCAAACTACTGCTGCCAGGCAGCAGCTAGGTATCAGTGCCCAATACAGTTTTAAGGATGATAGGCAAGTGTGAAGAGTTTTGGTTTCTATTTTGGAATATATAAAGGTTTCCTCAAACACATGTCGACATATAGTAAATGCTGAAAAGGTGCTTCAAAGTATTCTGTTTATTACACAATAAGCTTCATAATGTGTCACAATACAAGTTCTTATTTGTATTATAGTGTTTGATGGGCATCCCCACCCAACTGCTGAGAGGTCAAAAAGCATACATACACACAGGCTCAGATACACACCTACAAACACACAGAGAATACGCCCTGTCCATATCACTCACTGTTACTCATTTACACATTTTGCAACATCAAGTAAGCAATTCAGCATCTGCACCACCCACCCAACACATCACCCTTGGTTTCCACACAGCACTCCCCTCACCCATCCTGGCTCTCTATATAAAGTCCTCTGCTCTGTCCTTGTCCCTTCTGTCTTCTACTCCTGCTAACTAACAGTTAGCCATGGATACATTACAGTTTCTAATTTTACTCTTATGGATGTGTGGCTGTAGAGCAGAACAGGCACAGCATGGGTGAGTCATTCCCCTAAAATGATCAAATCTGATATAATGAATAATTAAATAAATACATAATGTAACAAGTTGAATTACATAGAAAATTTTACAAACTTTCTTAATGTCTTAAAATGTTCTGGGGGCATGGGGATGGGAGGGACTCATCACCTCAGCATTTCTAAAATCCTCACCAATAGCCTGCAGCTCTGTGGTATCTGGGTAACTCTTACTATATCCCTATAAAAATGTATAGATTGCCTTGAGTAATAGTGAGTTTATGGGGACTTTATTCTATTGATGTACTGCTATTATTGCTTTTACTCTTCTAGTGCTGTGTTTATAATATCATTTTAATTGGGATTCTTATAGTTATGTACTTTGGATTTTACTGTCAGTAGTTTAGTCCAAATTTACAGACAGGTTAAAGGGTCACAATATAACATAGGATGAAACCTAATTTGATAACTCACTTATGTCACTCATAAAAATTGCTGATAAATTAATAAATCCTACAGGATTTGTTAATCACAGCCTGCATGTCGCAAATTTGATGACGCAGGCCTTTGGTGTTGTTGACTGACCTTTTACGTTGGATTGTTATGTAACTGCAGCACAACTGTTGCACATTTCCTTCATCTGTAATTACATATGATGGCAACTGCAGACTAAATCTACACTTACCTTATACAACCACAGAAGTGTTCTTTAATGTATCTAAAATAAATATTTCACCCTTGGTAATATTTAGATATCAACGTCTTTTCTCATGACCTTTTTAGGCCTCTGTATTTTACTGTAAAGGGAAACAAGTTGATAGACTTTTAACCTAACTTTAACTGGAATATGTTCCTGTCTGTCTTTTTATATTTACAGACTACAGACAACACAAAGAGAAGATGGTAGGTTGGTTTTAATAATCCAATTAATTGTTATCATTTTTAGCACTTATTTACACAAAAAAAACACATAAATTAAATGGCAGACTAGTCTATATTTGAATGTAAGTATAACTTGGATGGCAGGCCATCCATCCATGTATTTTTAGAACCAATTATTCTGAACTAAACACACATACACATACAGTCACTTTCACATTCACAGTTATTTAGTCCCCACTTTACCAGAAACTACTGACTGTTAAACCTATGGCCATTTTGCTGTGAGGCAGCATTGCTAACACCATGAATGCCCACAGCAAGCTGAATGATAATAAAAGCCAAAGAAACAAGAAAAAAATGACTTGTTTTGGTGGTAAATTACATTACATTGCAATTCTTGATCTGCTTTACCTCTACAGTGTCCAATTGTCTGTGTGCTTGAATTGTGTTTGTGTTTTTCCAGCAGGAGTGCTGGCCTCCTGTGACTTTAACCAGGACAGTGACCCGTTCTGTAGGTTCAGCCAGGACACCACAGACAACAGTGACTGGACTCGTCATAAAGGTCCAACCCCAACACCTGGCACTGGCCCTAGTGGAGACTACCCTGATGGAAGTCAGTCCTGAATGCATAGTTTATTTAAAATATTTAGTCCACCATTAATTTAGAGCTCTATGATGGAAACACTGAGTTGTGATTCATGATAAGATAAAGTCACATCACCTGTCTAATTCTGTCTGCAGAGGGATTCTACATCTACCATGAGTGTGACAATGTGCCTAATGGGCAGACAGCTCGTCTGCTGAGCCCTGCCCTCTCATCACCGGCCTCTCAGATCTGTGTCCAATTTCAGTACTACATGTACGGCTCAGATAATATGAATACCTTGAGGGTTCTGGCCAAGAGGCCCAGTGGAGATGAAGAGGTCTGGAAGAAAACAGGAATCCAGAGTCCATCCTGGCTGAAGGGCTCAATCACTGTGTCCAAACCCAGCAGTCAGAGCATCACTGTGAGTGGCTGATCACTGTAGATGTTGCTTTAATTTTAATTTAACTTTAAATGTAACAGCAGGCGTTGAGCATGATTGTAGGAGCAGCAGGAGGCTTGACACAGATCGGGAGGCTGCGCACTTGCAGAAAGCGACAGCAGAAGACAGACAAAAAAAAAGCATAAAAGTGGCAGAGAATGATGAAGAGAAGGGACAAAGAGAGAGCAAGGCACACAGCCTGGAAGCTTGTATGCTTGAGGAAGGAAACAAACAGAGTTTGTTAGAGTGATGCAGACAGCAACCTACCAGTGGTAGAATGGTAATAGGTCTGAAATAAGTATAGTATACATAAGGTAATAGAAACAACACTGAACATAACTCACAGGTGAAACTCATTCAACCATGACAGCTAACTGACCACAAACACACTTTAAAATGAATGAGTCTCCTTTTCAGATTAGCCATAAAGACATGCTTTCCTCATGCACTTCCCATCCACTCCTTGTTTGTGCAAAATATATTCCCACACCTATCTAAAACTAAAATGAGGCTCCAGTGGAGTGACTGTGTCAAATCAAGTGGATATTGTTTATCTTTTTAGTATTTATCTTTATAGCACAAAATTCCCTGTCTGTCTGCTACCATGCCTCCAGGACACCATCATGGCCATCCCTTATTTTCATAGAATACCTGTTATAGCTTAGACACTATAAAAACAAAGCCATACCCCATGTGAGGAGTCAAGATTACATTCAGGTTTAATGTAAATCTTTCTTTTAAAATTCCAGAAAACTGGTAAAAGAAAATTAATGCATGCTTCCATCTGCTACAGTTTTATGCTAACTTTCCAATCCTTACAAGATGTTATAATTAAAAGAGCTCCAGTCAAAGCTCAAACAAACAAACAAAACGTTGAGGAAATTATGATGTGACATTTGTTTATGTTTGTGCCATGCAATAATGGGAGGTTACAGTCTCCTCATCATTCTGCACAGATGCAGTTCCATGCAGATTTTTAATCCTAATTTACATATAAAAATGTTTAGCTGGAAATGCACCTAATGTCTTCTAAATAAAAAAATATAAAGTTGAGCCAAATCAGCTGTGGTGCACTGTAACCTGAGATAATTGCCATTTGAATTAATTAATCTAATCCAACAGTGCAAAGCTGAACAAGGGCTTTGTAGGGTGATAATGTTTTCTCTTTGTGTTTCTAGATTGTGTTTGAGGCACAGAGAGGCTTCACTGCCTCCTGTGATACAGCTCTAGACAACATTGTCATTACTGAGGGAGCCTGTCCATGTGAGTTAACACATACACACATACACACACACACACACAAATATAAATATTACTGTATGGCTGATTGAATGTTTTTGTTTTTTGTGCACAGCTTGTGTCTCTGGCTGTGATTTTGACACTCTTGGTGACCTGTGTGGGTGGATGACTCACAATGAGGATCCTGATGCATTTGGCTTTGAACAGTGGGTTGGGGCAACAGACACTGAAGGCACTGGACCTGATGATGACTTCTCCAAACCTGGATGTAAGTGGTTCCTCTTTTCAAAAGTCAGATAAAGTCTGATGATAAAGGGCACAAAATGCTTTCTGAAGAAATGATAAGATGTCCAGATTAAGGGTAACATTATTTCCCCCCTGACCCTCTCTTTGTGTTCATGATTTAAGTGTCATAGACACTGCATGATATATTTTTTTTATTCTACTCACATCTTTCCATTGACCTCTAGTGTTTACATTGCATTCAGTCTGAGCACCTCCTTTTTAGCCTCTTACAGTCTTGCTCAATCACATTTCTTAGCACCACGTTCGCTTTTTCAAAACACTTCAGTCAGAACAACAGCAGTTGATGAGAAGCTGCTGATCACTGATTTTTCAAAATCCATGAATAATTTTCTCAACCACCACTACAACAACTATGTTGTAAACCTAACAGAGTGTTTTAATTGGATGGTACACTGTGAAGTCTCACCATACTATCCTAGTCACAGAGTGGCACAACCTATCCCAGGATGGTATCACTTTTTCTTCCCCTTACTCTCCTCACCTTACATTTCTTTAACCTATTAGAATAATTCTTTCCTCATTAACCACCAGCCGCATGATCAGATGTCTCTCTTGCACACAGTGAGTTCTAGATTTCTGCATGTGTCTCCAGAACTTTGTTACAGTGGATCAGGCTGCAGTAAGATCTTTCCCAGGTGTATTGCAAGAGAGGACATGAGGAGTGATGTGAATGACAGTTAACCTGCACTTTTGTATTTCTATATCTGTAGCTATATACGTGTTGTATTCCCTATTGTATATGGACAACAGTGAATAGAGTGCACTTATTCAGTGAATAGTGAATACATATAGTTTTGTATTGCATTGCTGGAAATACTTGAAATACACTAATCAACCACAACATTAAAACAACCTGCCAAATATTGTGTAGTTCCCCTTTGTGCCCTCATCGTGCTTGGTTTGCCACAGGTAGCACAGTCCATGCAATG
This sequence comes from Lates calcarifer, assembly GCF_001640805.2. Classification (NCBI taxonomy): domain Eukaryota; kingdom Metazoa; phylum Chordata; class Actinopteri; family Centropomidae; genus Lates; species Lates calcarifer. The sequence continues at coordinate 873,957 of NC_066846.1, forward strand.
AAGAAATGGCATTCTTGTAATTAAATCTTGGTTTATAACAAATTCATATGGTAAAAAAATATATAAAAGATAATTAAAAGATGATAGTAACATATATTGTGATACTACCTGTTGTTTATGTTTTTTAGGTGCAGAGGAAAATAGTACTGAGAAAATGTCATTCTGGTACCAGAGTTGCCTCTGAGTTGTAGATCAAGTGTTTCAGTTGTAAGAGCACATTTGGATGTGAGATTAATAATTGTGCTGAGTTTTGAAAAAGTGAGCTCAGTGTAGAGAAATGTGTTAGCAGTTGTGAAAAACTATTACTGTGGTATAGGGAATAAACCAGCAACTTGACAAAGTCTTTATTTTATTTGTTTTATTTTATCCCTACCTAAATGGCAGTTGTTTATTTTAACCCTTCTATACATAGTGGGTGCCTACATGTTGATGGATTCCTTTGGAGCTGTCCCTGGAGTCAGTTCTCAGATCAGAAGTCCTCTATTAACCCCCTCCTCTGGATGTCTGGACCTCATCTTCCACTACTACCTGTATGGCACCAGCACCTCCATGGAGCTCAGCGTCCACACCATGACCGCAGGTAAACATTTATTGTAATGTGTATAGATAGACAGAAATAACAGACAGCATAAACATATTTATTTGGCTTGAATTTGTTTTTCCATTTACCAGGTGGAAGCCTTGGACCTTCTCTTTTCACTCTTAGGGGGAACAAGGGTCAAGGCTGGAAGTCTGCAGAAGTTCGCTACATTGGAACTGCTGCTGTTAAGGTAAATACTAGAACTTTTTATGTCTCTGTGTGTGCACACAGTTTTATATTAACTTACTTAAATACATTTATATATATTTCAGTTTGTCATTGTGGGTACCTACGGCGAAACTTCTCAGACAGATATTGCTGTTGATGCTGCGTGCATCATGGCCTGTAAAGGTGAGAAACTGACCAAAGGATATTCAAGTTACTCTCTGCACCATCAGAAATACATATTTGTTGTGCCAGTGATAGATGTTTTTATGAGAAATTATTTATCTTTATCTATCTATTTATAGCTCAGCCAACAACTCCTCTACCACCAGTAACAACTCCTGGACCAACTACACCTAAACCAACCACACCTAAACCAACAACTCCTGGACCAACCACACCTAAACCAACAACTCCTGGACCAACAACACCTAAACCAACAACTCCTGGACCAACCACACCTAAACCAATAACACCTAAACCAACAACTCCAGGACCAACAACACCAAAACCAACTCCTGGACTAACAACACAGAAACCAACAACTCCTGGACCAACCACACCAAAGCCAACAACACCTGGACCAACTACACTTAAACCAACAACTCCAGGACTGACTACACCAAAACCAACAACACTTGGACCAACTACACCTGGACCAACTACACCAAAACCAACTACACCTAAACCAACTACACCTAAACCAACAACTCCTGGACCAACAACACCTAAACCAACAACTCCAGGACCAACAACACCACAGCCAACAACAACTCCAGGACCGACTACACCAAAGCCAACAACTCCAGGACAGACTACACCAAAACCAACAACTCCAGGACCGAGTACACCTAAGCCAACAACTCCAGGACCAACTACACCAAAACCAACAACTCCAGGACAGAGTACACCTAAGCCAACAACTCCAGGACCAACAACACCAAAGCCAACAACTCCAGGACCGACTACACCTAAGCCAACAACTCCAGGACAGACTACACCAAAACCAACAACTCCAGGACCGAGTACACCTAAGCCAACAACTCCAGGACCAACTACACCAAAACCAACAACTCCAGGACAGAGTACACCTAAGCCAACAACTCCAGGACCAACTACACCAAAACCAACAACTCCAGGACAGAGTACACCTAAGCCAACAACTCCAGGACCAACTACACCAAAACCAACAACTCCAGGACCAACTACACCAAAACCAACAACTCCAGGACCGACTACACCTAAGCCAACAACTCCAGGACCAACTACACCTAAGCCAACAACTCCAGGACCAAGTATGCCTAAACAGACTACCTCTGGACATCTAAGCCACCAAGTATGAGGTGCCCACAGAGGCTTCTAATAAATCTTCCCTTCTTTCTCTTTCTTCCTTTTGTCCTTTCCTTCTTCTGTCCTTTCTTTCTTATTTTTCCTGTACAGAACCATGCCCTCCTGGTGCAGAATATGTAGACTGTGGTCCAGCTTGTATCCCAACCTGTATGGAACCCTCCACCAATTGCTCTGGGTCCTGTATCAGTGGCTGCTTCTGCAAACCAGGATTTGTTTTCAAGGGACGGCGCTGTGTGCCACTGGAGAAATGTGGCTGTCTGGATGACCACAATAACTATTATGAGGTTAGATGTCCTAGTTAATATTACCATGTGTATAGATTATTTAGTAAAAAAAAAAAAAGCACTTCTATGTCACTAGAAGCAGTAACACAGAGTACACACTGGTAGTATTAATCCTTTGTTCAATTTTGTTTCAGCCTGGAGAGATTGTATTTGGAGATGGCTGCTCAAAACTGTGTCGCTGTGCTGGGAACTACACTTTGGAATGTGTTGATAACTCCTGTGACCCCACTGAAGAGTGTCACACAGTTAATGGTGTTGCAGGCTGTTATCCTAAAGGTAACAATCCCTGGTACCTTGTCAAGGAATCGGTGCAGGAACTGGTGCAGCAGCTTGAAATTATTTAGTTTGAACAATTATGCCACCCAACCATATCTGAATGCAAAAGTGTTTAGAACTGTTCCTAACAGCCACACTAAGAAGTGCTGTTTTTTACCTTTCTGAAACTGTTTTAGCAGTGTTGGTCTCTGAGGGTGTGCAGAGTCAAAAATGAAAGACCTATCATTTTGGCCTATGCCATTTCATGAATCATGTCCCTTAGGCGGAATAAAAAATGCAGTGTAAAGGTCCTGTGGTGTGGTCTGTTGTTGGCATTGGAGTGACTCCTAAATGTGAGCTTACAAGTAAATTTGCTGACTTGATAGTCAGGTTCCAGTGGTGCAATACATTAATCCAAAAAAAAGAGTTTAACTTTGACTTTATGACTTGTGCTAGTGTTGAACTACATTTTAGTATTTATCATTGTCCTTTAACTGTCAATTGCAACCAAAGTGGTTGCTCCTCAACAAAACAAAAAACATATTTGTAACAAAATAGCTTTTAACATACAGTTTCTTGTGTGTTATTACCTCAGGTACATCCACATGCATAGCATCCGGTGACCCCCACTACACCACATTTGACAAACGCAAGTACAACTTCATGGGCAACTGCAGCTATCTGATGTCTGGACCCTGCAATGAAACGGTTCTGCCATACTTTGAGGTCCATGCTGACAATGAAAATCGCTTTAACAGGCCCACTATCTCCTATGTGAAGGCTGTACATGTATATGTACAGATGGTGAAGATCTCCATTCTCAAAGGTGGCACTGTGCAGGTAAGAAATGAGAGGAGGAAGTGCAGCACTAACACAGTTAAAACAGGGTGGTACAGTTAAAACAATAGCATGAAAACAATTACACTATTGTCATATCTATGGTATATTGGCAAGGGCTGTTGTTTAGAAATCACTTGCATACTGGTGAAAATGCATCTCTCCAGTTACTAATACTATTGTAGTGTAATTAGTAACTGAAAATTCAATACTGCTGTAATCACTCATGTTATTCACGTCTGCTTTTCCTATACAGGTCAATGGGACCAATGTAAACCTGCCAGTGACTTTGCCTCCTAGTGTTTCTGTGTTCAAGTCAGGAAAGCACTACACTGTGTCTATGGACTTTGGTGTGACTGTTCGCTATGATGGAAACCACTTCATGGACATCAAAGTGATCAAAGAGTGAGTGAAGACTGAACAGATGCTGTCACTGGAGACTGTCTCTTTATATGCATTCTTCCCAACCCCACACAGAATCATATTTTTAAAGGAAGATTTGGAATGATGCTGAGAATTGATTGATAAGCAATGCACATGCTAGTGCTTGGTCGGAATGACAAGTCACAAACATTTGGAGATTGTTGAATATTGTGGAGAGGTAGAAAGATGCAGCTAAATTCTTGCTCTCACTTCCACAAATTACTAACTTGTAATTTTTTTTTTGTAATGAGCAGCTATAAGGGTCAGCTGTGTGGACTGTGTGGAGATTATGATGGGGATGCCAAAGATGACTTCCGTAAGCCAGATGGATCATTGACTAACAGTGCCAATGACTTTGGACACAGCTGGAACACTGATCCAGAGTCAGTACTGCAGGGATACAAACATTCATACATTTTCTTCAACTACTGTAAATTTTTGGTAGCTATTTTGAGATTTAGTCTTACTTACAGTACTGCCATCTAATGATAGCTTTAGTCTTATTTAATCCTTTTTGTTTTTAGTCCATTTTTAGTTAGCTGAAACTCTTTAGATTCTTGTCTTGTCTTGGTTGAAAAAAAAAAAACTAAATATTTTAGTCTAGTTTGAGCCAACAAAAACAGTTTATTCCTTTTAAATATTTCAAATTCTCTTTATACAACACCAGCTACATTACAATATTTAGATAGTTTTCTTTTAGGGATTTTGATTGTGCCACCAGTGATGGGTGTGGACTTTATAACTCTTGTTGCACAGTTGCATGTGGATAGCACAAATAATTTGATGAGGCATGCGTTTTGATATGACTGATTAAATCAATATGCTGTCTTTTGACCTGGGTTCCACACCCAGGCTGAATTAGATGCAGATACGGACCTTCATGGTCACATGCTGAATATTACCTGAAGATAAGCATTATAACTGTACTCAATTCATTCTTTTGGGAGGGACCATGGATTCACAGTGCAGATGCTGTTGGCTTTTGACAACAACACTAACACACACAGAACTTCTCTAACTGACTATGTTAACAGGTGTAATAAGAAACCCAACACCACCATCCCTGGGTGTGATGGAGGAGAGCAGGAACTGTATGAGAGCTCTGGATACTGTGGCATCCTGTTGGACAAAAAGGGTCCTTTCGCTGTATGCCACCCCAGAGTCAACCCCAATGTAATTGCACCCACATTCACACGGCATACCCATACAAATGTATACACTGCACACAAATATGAAGCTGTTCTCACATCAAAAGGTTTTGATGTTGTGAGAATTCTAGTGTAGCCATACATAATAAAAACAAGCAGTATATTATTTAAGTAGCTGTTCCATTTTGTGGTGCAGCAATTCAATTTCCTTTTATTCCATCCTTGTAGAGAGCCATAACTGAGTATTTGCAAAGTGGGCTTTTGTAGTATTGTATTAAAGATACCCTGCTACAAAACTCCTAATGGAGATTATTAAGTGTATACAGAAGGGATAAGTTATTGAAAGTGCTGACCTTAATTTCCAATTCCAATTCCAAAAAAAATTGATAATGCTCCGTGATAGGTAAGATGGTTAGCTTTGACTCAAAGTTCCACCAGATAAGAGTCTAAAGCTGAAAAGAGACCAAAAAAGACAGAGACACAAATTTGACAAATTTGTAGTATAAGATGAAGAGACAGAATTTCACATTGTAACTCAATACTCTGTATGTGTGTCTTCAGAATTACTTCAGGGACTGTCTATTTGACTTGTGTGAGCTGGATGGAGCCAAGCCTATTCTGTGTGAAGCCATTGAAGCCTATGTAAATGAATGCCAGGACCGTGGAGTCAACATTGGACCCTGGAGGAATGAAACCTTTTGCCGTGAGTGTTGGGTGAATGAATGGATCAAGAAGTTGTAGCACTATTTAGGAAGTCTCCTAAATGGTGAGATAAGACTGCTGTAAATGCAGCCAGCATATGCCTATCACTGACTTCAGCCTGCCATCCTCTCCCTAGCCTTGAGCTGCCCCCCCAACAGCCACTATGAGCCCTGTACAGACCCTTGTCAGGAAACCTGCTTTGGGAAACCTCCCTCCTGTGGCGGGCCCTGTTCTGAAGCCTGTGTGTGTGACCCTGGCTACGTCCTGAGTGCCGGCAAGTGCGTCAAGAAGAGTTCATGCGGCTGCAAACACACCAATGGCCAATATTATGAGGTACACGGGGAGGGGAGTGTGTATGTTTGTGTATTGACAACTGTGCCTGTGTAGCCTAGTTATTCACACAGTTCTCATGTGTGTGTATGTCTCAGCCTGGAGAAGAGTTTTATGTCGAGGACTGTAAGCTGAAGTGTAGGTGTGATGTTCCCTTCGTTACCTGTGTGGCCTCTGAATGCCCCCCAATGCATGAGTGTAAACTCCAGGATGGAGAGTTGGGCTGCTATCCCACTGGTAAGTTTATAGCTGCACTGCCAGCCGAGTGGGAACTGAACCGGACATGAATTACTACATCACAGCTGAGTTGTGTTCTGATGTCCTGGGGTTGTCTTTCTCTCAGGCTCTCAGGACTGTGTGGTCTCTGGAGATCCTCATTACAATACTTTTGACAAGAAATTCTACAGTTTCATGGGAACATGTACCTACACACTGGCCAGGACCTGCAAGAACAACACAGGTAGGAACAGGTTTACACATTTATGTCTTTAGAAGTGTCCTTCATTGCACCTCAACACTGTTTTCATCCTAATAATTCATCTAGTTTTCTTTTTGACTGTCACCACCTGCAGTTGTTGCAAATGTCTCAACCTGCCACAAACATAAACACATTCTCCAGTTGCAACCACATGCATATCCTAAGACAAGTGACTCTGAAAAATCTGATGTCCTCAGAAATGAAAGTGATACCACAACTACATGATAAATTGTGGTATTAATTTAATTGTGAATTAAATTGTGGATTTTGAGGCTGGTGTGAATTTACTCACTCAGTTTTTAAAAAGTATGGTGTTGTGCTCTCTGTGCAGGTCCTTGGTTTTCAGTGGAGGGGAAGAATGAGGAGAGAGGAGTGTCGGGTGTGTCCTACCTGAGAAAGCTCTACGTCACTGTGAATGGAATCACTGTGACCATGATGAAGGCCAGAAGGACGCTGGTCAGTATGGACATTTACACCACTACACAATGCAGTCTATTTCTATAAATGTAGATAACTTATCACAAGAGGATGACTGGGCAAAACATGTGCATATACAGTACACACACACACACACACACACACACACACACACACAAACACCAGATGTAGCACTCTCTCTATATCAGTCTTAATCCTCTGGTTTAGTGAAATTACAACTTAAAGCCCGTCCCTTGTTCTTGTCACCTTTTTATTTGATCTTATCCTCCGCTCTTTGACTTTTATCCCTTATTCCCTGTATTCCGTAATCCCAGAAATCCGTCCACACCCTCCCTCTGTATCCTCTCCTGTTTGATGTGTCCACAGATCAAACATGTTTTCTCAGTGTCAGTGTTCTGTCATAATATCACACAGAACTAGGCAGCCAGAGATCCAAATCCCTGTGATGGCTTTTAGTCCATGTATTTTATGGCCTGTGATGAATCAAAATTGAAAAGTTGACTGTAAACTGTAAACTTACAACAAATTTTAACTGTACCTGTTAAACATCATCTCTTTGTCATCATTCCCTTATCCCCCCTGGGCAGGTGAACGGACGGCGGGTAGCCCTCCCTCACTCCCCCTCTCCTCTCATGTCTCTCAGTCTTGCTGGTCAGTACATCACCCTGCAGACACCCTTTGGTCTCAGGGTGCGTTGGGATGGAAACCATTACGCCCAGATCTCAGTTCCCAGGTTGGTATAGAGGTTTATCCAAATTAAACATGTCAAATAGTGACCTTCCTCTCCAGGTGTTTTGATGATGTTTATCGAATATGGCTGCTGTCTAAATAAAATGAACTCTCTGAATTGTTCTGATATTTCAAGGCAAACATACAAAATATCTACATGTATGAAAAATGTTGTGAATCTGATGAGATACATGCATCATTTTACATAAGAGTTGATAGTTTTTAATCCATGTTTCTTGCTGCAATGATGAATGCTAAAATTGTTCTTAGATGAAGCAAATTTTGCTCTTGTTTCACTTGCAGTATCTCTGCAGTTTGTTGCTGGTTGTTGCTGCTGTTTATTTTGGTATAATGGGGTCAAGTCAGGCGATGCGTCTGCACCTCAGCTCATGCCACTCAGAGTGAATATACATCCATTGTGTCTTTGAATTGACTGACCACACCTTTGAAGACAGACTGACATGGACTGGTTTCCCAGCAAATATTTTTAATTAGTAAGAATTTCTTCAAATGCAGCCAAGATGTAAAAGTCTAAAGAAAATCCGAATCTGATTCTAACTGATGAAAGTCATAGTTTAATCTCAGTGTAGATTGACACAACTAAAGAGGTATATTTCATGAAAACTGCTTAAGAAATCTGCTGGGCATCTGTGCAAGCTGTAGTTTAAAGGTCATACAGATCTTCTGTTCTTTTGTTTCTGATAAATCCTCCCAACATTCCTAATACTCTGGTTCTATACTGCATATTCCATTGATAATGCCCTGAGTAATAGTATCAGATGAAGAGATTTCTATGTTCTGTCTCTTTGTTTAAAGAATTCCAAAGGGCCAAACTGTATTTGGCCTTGTAAATCTTCTTAAGGTATTTCTCTTCATCTCTTAATCCCTTCTTCTCTGTGTCTTCGTCTCTTCAGCTCCTACTATGACCAGATGTGTGGTCTCTGTGGTGACTATGATGGGAACCCAAACAATGACTTCACCAAACCAGATGGTGCTCTGGTAGGAAATGTCAATGACTTCGGGAACAGCTGGCAGACAGAAGAGGATGAGGATGATTCGTGAGTTACACACAGAATATTTATGGATTTCCTTAAAACTTCCTTCAAAATTCAGTCATGTGACCAAGCTACACATGACTAAGCTCACGAATGAATAACAACATACAGAAATATATTTTTTAAACCATGTGGGCAATGTATGGATTTATGATTGTGTGCAAGTTCTGACAGCACAATGGGACAGTTTGAGCATGAGAATATTGTGAAAGCCAACATAATAAATGTTACTGCACACAGAACTGAGATACAAATAGAATGTCATAGATTTCTTAAATTACCTTTCCATTAACTGTCTAAATTGTCATACTTCTTGAGGATAAATGAAATGTGCTGTTGATTTAAGAAATAGAACGTGACCCTGTTGTTCTTGTATCAATCAGGTGTACCCCAGGCACCAAGCCTGACCCAGACTGTGACCCCAAACTTGAGGCTGAGGTGGTGAAACCAGACAAATGTGGCAAACTTAAAGACCCTGCTGGACCATTCCGGTGAGAAAATTCCTGAGTTCTGCTGTTAAGGTTGGAACTGCAAAATCATCCTGAGATACAGAATCAGAATCAGAACAGTTGTATCAAAAAATCTATAGATAGCTATGATATGACATGTGTAAGTCATATCATGTTGTTGTACTTTAACAATACTTGTACTTTAATATGTCAGTGCACTATTCTGGACTTCTAGTCCCAAACATGGGTCAAAAAAACTCCAGATCCTACATTTCCCATGATGCAACCTAGTAGTGTCTCTTGTTATTAATATCACTTGTAAATCTAAAATCTAAACTCATCTATTTACATGTCTTTTAGTAAGATGATTAAATATTTTTATTTGACTATATTAACCTTAAACCTTTCATCTTTAATGAATATCAGAAGAAAGACAACTCCCTGTTCTGAGCAGTGTCAGCATGTATTTATCTGGTATGGGTGTATCAGATTACAGAAGCAGTTAAAGGGTGTGACTGTGGATACTAACATCAGTCTGAATATTTTCAAGTGATGGTTTATCAGTTCAGTTTTGAACCTGCTCTACAACTTCACAGACAGTTGGTGTTTTATTTTGATAATGTTTATTAGACACTCACACAGAAATCTTTACAAAGATTATCTTATCTTATTTCAGATTACAATTATAGCTTTTTCTAAGTATATTACATGAACAGCAGTGGACTCTGAACCACACTAAAGACTACAGAGACATAAACACACGTTACAAGGATCCTATATTTTTCTTGCCATCAATAAATCCCAGCAGTGTGTTTGGGTCACTTAGTGTTTTAGGGTTTCAGACACCTGACTGACTTTGATTCACCTCAGTTTATGAAAATACTTAGAATGCTTCATTCTCTGAGCCCATAAGCTCTCTCTCTGGTTAGGTTATTTAGGATGTGGTTAAGTGTATTTCATATATAAATGTTAATATTTGTAATACTTACAAAGAAAGAGTTGGAGACTAATAAGAGGATGGTACAAGTGAAATCAGCAGTCAGTTGTCACTCTGCAGCTTCTTTCTGTCCTTCCCTGAGCTTTTTAGTGTTGGACCATCTGCCTTCTCCCCAGACAAAGTGTTCTTCTTTGTTCCAGAGAGTGCATCAGTGTGGTCAATCCTACTCCATTCTTCCAGAGCTGTGTGTATGACATGTGTCAGTTCAATGGCCAGCAACATGTACTGTGTGACCAGCTCCAGGCCTACACTGATGCATGCCAGAGCGCTGGAGCCAAAGTCCACCAGTGGAGGACTCCAGACTTCTGTCGTAAGTCCTCAGTAACTTAATATAACAAACTTTCTTTTTTTTCCAAAGAGGATCATCGGCTTCTGGTTGGGGAACAGCACATCCTGTGTGAAGGCAGCATCAAGCTCATGCTTTGGGGAAGCTTACAGTGTGTTCCTGTGGTTCCAAATGTATTTATTGTTTTTTCTATACTTAGAGAATGTGTATATTTAGCAATATCTCTGGTAAAATGTTTAAAGAAAAAACTACTACATGTAATTTTTAGTGACATTAGAAACTGCTGATAATATTACCTGACAGAAACATATACACAGAACTCTTTGGAACTCCAATCTGGACTCTATCGAGTGACTATGACTTAAACCAGCCTCGTACCAGCCTACACCCCTCCTTTCACCTATCCCTGTCTCTATCCTACCCTCCTTTGATTCATCCTCCTGCCCCTCCTTAAATTCATCCTACTCTCCACCCCCTGATTTTGACCATGTCATCCCTCTGTTCCACGCAGCCCTGGCCTGTCCTCCCAACAGCTCCTACTCTCTGTGTGTGAGTTCATGTCCAGAGACATGCCTGGGTGTGGTCGGACCGCCCGGCTGCGAGGATGTGTGTGTGGAGGGTTGTGAGTGTAACCCAGGCTTCATCCTCAGCAATGACAAGTGTGTGTCACTGAAAGACTGTGGCTGTGTGGACACCAGTGGAGCCTATCACCCTGTAAGTGGGAACAACCTCCAAGTTACTTTAATCACAGTCTGTTTGAGCTAAGATCCATACTAACACTTACTTCATCATGGAGTTTAAGTCAGGATATAAAATGACAGACTCTGATGGAGAATATATTGCATTCATTATTACATAACATGTTCAGAACGAGTGTTGCTCTGCACAGGTGTAGGAATATGTGATGATGATTCAGACACATGTTTATGTAGATTTCATCATCTGCTCTTCAGATCAATGGGCTGTGAATGTGTCTGACCTGAATAATGTTTTTGTGGAGGCTTGATGTGTAATTTGCATTGTGTGTTGTGTTTGTCAGGTGGGTGATGACTGGTACTTGGAGGGCTGTGAACAGAAGTGTGAGTGTCACAGTGGAGGTTTCATTCAGTGTCACAACACCAGCTGTAAACCAGTTACTGAGATCTGCCAGCTACATGATGGAGAATATGACTGCCGCCCTGCAGGTAACACTCACACACACACACACACACACACACACACACACACACACACACACACACACACACACACACACATACACACACACACAGCTCACAGGCCAAGTTTCCTGTGTGGCTGCTGGATTAAGGTGATATTACCTGAATATTCTCTACTAATGTACAATATCAACTGACAAGAATGTTCAGTGGGACCTGCTTTAACTGTGCTGAGGTAGGTCCTGGTTAATTTGTGGGAGATAAAGCCCACCAGTGTGAAAACAAACAGTACAGAGTACAGACTCCTCACACTGAACTCTCACCTTTCTTGTCCAGGAACTGGTATCTGCACAGTATCCGGTGACCCTCACTACACCACCTTCGATAAACGCACCCACCATTACATGGGAGCTTGCTCCTATACCTTGACCAAACCCTGCAACGTTTCTTCTGACTTGCCGTACTTCACCGTGGACACCCAGAATGAGCACAGAGGAAGTAATAAGAAGGTTTCCTACGTCAGGGCTGTGGTGATCAACGTGAATGGTGTGACTGTCATCCTCGGCAAAGGCCGCACAGTCCAGGTAGGTCACCTGACAGAAAAAGTTTGGTTTAAATAAATGCATGCACATACAGACAGTGACAATCTACTCTTCGTCCATCATCAGAATAAATATCTCTCTGTTCTTTAGGTCAATGGGACAGTGGTTGTCCCACCTGTCACCTCAATCAGTGGAGTTAAGATCTACTTGAGTGGGAAGTTTGTTGTCCTAGAGACCTCCTTCGGTCTTAGGGTGCGTTTTGATGGGAACCACCACGCTGATGTCACCGTGCCAAACTCCTACAATGACGTGCTCTGTGGCTTGTGTGGTAAGAACCAGTGTTTGTTAGTTATTTATTGGCTGTGTCCCATTTCAGGCATTACTCTAGACATATTCATTATTTATTTTAACTACTGGTTCCAGTCTAAAGCTTGCCTAAATTTAGATGTCCAACCTAAAACTACCAGTAACCAAATTACTGTGCTGACTAATAACTCTGTAGTGAGTCTCTATATTTGTTGCCTCAACAGGAAATTTCAATGGAAACCCAAAAGATGACAACTTGAAACCAGACAATACACCAGCTGCTAACACCAATGAACTGGGAGACAGCTGGCAAATTCCTGACCCACGGCCTGAGTGAGTCACATCACAGAATAGAAAAATACAGAACTGCACTCTCCAGTATCAATCGTAGACAGTGCACATAATATAGAATAGTGGCCCAATTTACCCAATTGGAAAACATTGGGGTAAATGTTCTCCATTCACTTTATTCTGTTCTAATAAATCATCCACCTCCTCTCAAGCTGCACCAATGGTGGAGGACAGGAGGACTGTGATAAAAAAGTAGAGGAGGAGGCCAAGAAGCCCACCAGCTGCGGCATGATCACTGATCCCAATGGTATCACACACACACACACACACACAACAACACATATACACAATGTAATTAGATATATTCTAGACTAGCTCAGATCTCATCATTCTCAAAAGAATACATAAAAAATAATGATATTGGTTTGATACTAACTATGGCTACTATTGCTGTAGAAAAGAATAGAAAAGAAATATTGTTTATGTGGGAGCCCAAAAAGTCATTGGTTGGCCCCTAATACTACTAATATACTAATACTATTAATAGAGATACATACTGAAAATGATCAAGTAAAATCAGTTTGCCTTGGTATTCACCTCCTCTATGTGTCGTTTATCTCAACCTCAGGTATCTTTAAGCCCTGCCATGCTGTTGTGCCACCCGAGCCATACTTTGGAAATTGTGTGTATGATATGTGTGCCACTGGAGGTCAGACCGTGGCTTTGTGCCAAGCCATAGAGAGCTACGCTGACATGTGCGCCGCTGCAGGAGTCCCCATCGTATGGAGAAACAATACTTTCTGTCGTAAGTCTGTGTGTGTGTGTGTAAAATATAGACATATAGTCATGTGTTATGTCATGTTTATCACTAATATACAATACAATATTTATAGGCAGAGAGGACCCAAATACAGACTCAAAGGCAGGAAGATTCCATGGAGATAGTTTAATGTGAAAATAAACAGGCTTACAGGCAGTATGTGTCCCAGGGTCACATCTGCCTGTCTTGAGATAAAAACGTCCAAATTTTGACCCCAAGGCCTATAGTTTAAAAATGAGAAATTACATAATATTACTATTTGGACAGACTGACACACAATATATCAGTAACCAAATTCTTGCCACTGGAGTTGGAATATGTGAACAAAATATATATATATATATAAAATATGCAGCATTACCTTTGAAGATATACACATCTATCCTTTTTCTTAAGAGATTGATGAAAACTTTAAAGCTGTGTAATTTACAAATTACCTTGCAAACATCCCTTTTTTGCAAATGTCCTCCTCCCTCCAGCTCTGAAGTGCCCCCCAGGTAGTCACTACACCCCGTGTGGCCCCGCCTGTCCCCAGCCAAGCTGTCAGGACCCTTCAGGCCCCGGTGGCTCCTGCAACCAGCCCTGTGTGGAGGGATGCATCTGTAACCCCGGGCTAGTCCTCAGTGGAGACAAATGTGTCCCACTCAGTGAGTGCGGATGTACTGATGGAGACGGAAAGTACAGACCGGTGGGTTTTCTTGGGTGGAACACTCAATAGGATTTATTTGCTGTTTCTTGTATACACCGATCAGCCATAACATTATGACCACTGGTGGATCAAGTGAATAACATTGGTCATCTTGTCATCTGGGGAGTTTGGAGCCCAGGTCAACAGCTTTGATTCTTTATCCTGTTCTTCAAGACATTTCTGAGCAGTTTTTGTGGTGTGGTGGGAGCATCATCCTGCTGGGGAAGGCCCCTGACATTGGGGAGTGTTGTTGCCATTGGAGGGGTGTGTGCTTGGTTTGTGACAATATTTAGGTGGGTGGTACGTGATAAAGTAATGTCCAGATGAATGTCAGGACCAAAGGTTCCTCAGCAGAACAATGTGTTGTAACGAGATAATCGACTTCATCCACCAGTGGTCATAATGTTATGGCTGATCGGTGTATATATGTTTGAACATGTGTTACACTTACTTACTTGCACTATTGTTCTCTCTCTGTGTGTGTGGGCGTAGATGGGAGACACCTGGTTCACAGAGATGGATTGCTCAGAGCGCTGTAAGTGTAACGGCAACAACAACGTCACCTGCGAGCCGTGGCAGTGTAGCCCTGCACAGGAGTGTAAAGTTGTGGAAGGAGTACTGGACTGCCACTCTACAGGTAAACTCAACAATACACTGAATGAACATTCACTACACCTGAAGCTGTGTCAGTAATTGAAGAATAATCACAAACTGATCATTTTCCATCTTAAAATACATTGTATTTTGATTCATAGTTTTATAGTTTTGTTCAGCAGTTTCTACTCACCTGTCACTGATTAAATCACCTAATTCATGTTTTACATTTACTGAGCCTCATTTCTCTCCTCAGGTAAAGGAGTGTGTCACGTGGCTGGAGATCCTCACTACTACACCTTTGATGGTGTGATGCACACATTCATGGGCACCTGCACTTACACCCTGGTGGAGGTATGGGATGAATTTCACCTTTACTTCACTTTTCTTTTTCAGCTTGATACACACTTGATACGTGTTTGCCCCTGACTGGTGTGCCTGCAATGAGACACATAAAAAATAAAAACACATTGTTTCAAATCCTTTTTTTTAATCCTGTAGGTGTGTAACACCACCAAGGTAACTCCCTTTAAGATAGTTGCTAAAAACGAGGAGCGTGGTCAGCCAGAGGCCTCCTACGTTCGCTCTGTCAAAGTCTACCTGCCTCATAATACTGTGGTTGAACTGCAGAAGAGCCGCAGAGTTCTGGTAAGGTTTAATGGATATAGGGATATAACTGCATAAAGCAGCATACTGAATTGATCAGTAGCTGACTGATATCTGTGTCTCTGTCTTGTCCTAGCTGAATGGACGACGAGTGCGAACCCCAGTTTCCATTGACTTGGCTGGAGCCAAAGTGATAACCAGTGGATCCTACAGTCTGCTAGACACAAACTTTGGTCTGCAGGTGAAGTTTGACGGAGTCCATCATCTGGAGATAACTGTTCCCGGAGAATACTTCAACAAGGTATGAAGACGTCAGAGCAGCCAAGTTCCTCAGCGTTAAGTTAGACAAACACAAAAGGTTTAACCAATCGTGTCATTGGTAATTGTAGTTGCTTGTTGTTTTACTGAATTACGAATGCTTTAAGATGCAAGCTTCGTTGAGGTTGAGTAACTCTTTCATCCTCCTGTCCAGCTGTGTGGCATGTGTGGGAACTACAACCACAACTCCTCTGATGACAACTTGATGCCCAACAAGAAACCAGCCAAGGATGTGATTGAACTGGGCAACAGCTGGAAATCAGAAGGCGACAGTGATCCAGGGTCAGTGGATTACAACCACTACACATGGGTTAGGGTTAGTAGGCATGTAACCGTTCTCCACATCCACAGTTCTGTCCTCTGTATCATGCTACAAGATTTTGGATGTTTGTATCATGGTATCAGTTCCAGAGTCATTACACCACTAATGATCAATGCAGTCTGAGGTCATATCCCATAAAACTCAGTATTTAGCTCTTCTGATGGTAGAAATGACATTTTCTGGTCAGTACAGTTACCCTAACTTACCCTAACCCTAACCCTAATCCTACTATTTCACACAGCTTTGACACATGCAAATATATTGAGAGAAATGAGCTCAGGTAAATGCAATTTGTTTTGACTTGATGATTGATTTCAGTTGAACTGAAATCTAAAATAACATAATTAACAGAAAGAATGACAATGGCGCTTCATGATATCTTTAATCTATTGTTTATCTCCTTTTGACAGTTAACACCATGTTCACAAATATGGTAGATCATTTTGCATCTCTTTGTGGTCATTTGAGTCTCTTCATACAGGCTCTGGTAATCAGTCCATGGTTACATGGAAGTCACAACAAACTGACAATTTAGTGGGGTCTAAACATGTTGGACTGTAGTTGCAATTAATCAGACACAACATCAGTAATCTTACTGATCCATTGTGACCATTGGCAGATGAACTTGAGAAAATTTAGGATAGCATAAGTTCATACATTAACTAAGTCACTCAGCGACAGCACTGCAACATCCCAAGCCTGCTTAACCCACTCATCCAAACATTCTCCTCTAGCTGTCAGCCAGACACTCGTCCAGACATCCACCCCAACTGCACCTCAGAGGAAGAGACGCTGTTCGAGGCTCAGTGCGCCGAGGTCATCCTCTCTGACCTCTTCAAGCCCTGTCACTCTCTAGTGCCCCCCAATGCTTTCCTGGGTAACTGCATCTATGACATGTGTGAGTATGACGGCATGCAGGCAACTCTCTGCGACAATGTCGAGGCGTACGCTCAGGCCTGTCAGAGCGCTGGAGTCACCATCAGCTGGAGGAACAACACCTTTTGTCGTAAGTTGCAACAATCTGATCAACAATTTATGTAAAAGATTCTAGTTTTATTCTTTCCATACTCACTTCTCTTCCTTTTCCGCAGCCCTTCCCTGCCCTCCCAACAGCCACTATTCAGACTGTACTGCACCCTGCCCCCCAACCTGCTCTGACCTCTTCCCCGTCGTCTGCCACCTCCCCCCAACCACCTGCGTGGAGGGCTGCCAGTGTGATGCTGGATATGTGCTCAGCGACAGCAAGTGTGTTCCTCTGAACAAATGTGGCTGTCTGGACTCAGATGGAGAGTACCACGATGTGAGTGAAGCCAAGTCCATACTGCTGCTGGCTGATAGTTCAAAACAGAAACATCCTGAATACCAATATTAGATAATATTCCTAGGCTTTTTCTTGAAAAGAAAGATAACATTCAGAGGTAATTATGGAGAAAATAAGAATTTCCTGGAATGAAAAACATTTTTTAAATTCACCGTAAATGTTCATTATTATTCATTTATTTATTGTTTGTAATCGTATTTTCCATATACAGTGATCAGCAATAACATTAAAACCACTGACAGGTGAAGTGAATAATATTGATCATCTTGTTACAATAGAATGTTCTGCTGAGTTCTGGTTTCCAGCAGGGGGGACCTGCATGATATTAGTGAGATCCCACAAATGCTGGATCAGATTGGAATCTGGGGAGTTTGTGGGCCAGGTCAACACATTGGGTTCTTTTTTGTGTTCCTAGGGCCATTTGTGAGCAGTTTTTGTGGTGTGGTTGGAGGACTGTACTGCTAGGGGAGGCCCCTGCCATTGGGGAGTGCTTTTGCGCTTTTCAGTTGCGCTCAGACTGAGTCATTATTGTCACTTTCAGTGTTATTTTAAGCATAGTGCCAAGTAACATGGGCAATTTGTCTCAGCACCACTGATGCCCCTTTTCCACCAATATGGATCAGGTTCTGTTCCCATTTTTGAACCAAACATTTTGAACATTTCCACTAAAAATATATTTCTGGTATAAATCATGATGACATCAGTGGGCATGTCACCATGTATTCTATAGGGTGGAAAGATGGAGAAGGCAACAATGGAGAGGGCATATAAGAAATCACCTGAAAAAATTTGCCATTCACCTTTGTCTTCCTCAGTGATATTTAATGGCAGCTGGCATCCAAGTAGCTGCATTACCACCATCTTATGGAGTCAGTCAGATCTGACATTATCCTGACTGCTAAACTTTTCCCTGTTTCCTGCAAGAAATTGATTAAGCATCTTCTGTCCTGTTTACTTACACCCCACTCAAGCATGTTCTTTAATTTCCTTCCTCTCATCCCTAATCTTTGCATTTCCTCCATCATGTCCTTTCTGATGGATATCTATCACTGCTGGCGATAACACATTCTACAGTTTCTGGTACACTGCTCACAGAGACCAGTTGAATGCCTCCCTATCGAAATGAGCTGAATAGATGTAGTTAATACTGACCACAGAACTGGTGGAGACACAGGCTGGTTTTGCCAGATAGAATCCAAGAAGCCTGAATAGAACCAGTTCAAGAACCAGAGCTAATTTTGGGGAAAAGGGGAAAACTGAAGGTCCTCACAATCAGGTGTAAAACAAAAACCTGTGGGCGAGGAGGGATGAAAGGAAAGTTTGTCAAATGAAGCAATACAGCATTGTATTTAAAGTCTACCTGATGCTGACATCAAATAATCTAAATGTCGTATGTGTGTGTGTAGGTTGGAGACTCGTGGCTGACAGATAAATGTGCTGACTCGTGTACCTGTAACCTTGGTGGCAAAATCACATGTAAGGACCACAGCTGTAATTCAAACTCAGTGTGTGCCCTGGACAAATATGGAGACTTCTACTGCAAACCCACCAGTGAGTCCACCACTTTGAGAGGCTTCATCTGTCATACTGCTACATGTTTTAACTACAGAGTACGTTGGTTGATCTGCACCCCATTTTAATCATTTAATCGGATTTCCTTATCACCCTCAGAGTTTGACAAGTGCAGCATTTCTGGGGATCCTCATTACAGGACATTCGACGGTTTCACCCATCACTTCCAAGGTCCCTACACCTATGTCCTGACTCAGGGCCACAACCTGTTGGCCTCCCAGTCACCCCTTGTGGTGAGGGGGAAGAACATCAGACGTGGGGGCAACAGGAGGGTGTCATTCCTGGATCAGATGTACATTGATGTTTATGGCATCAATGTTCGTTTCATGCAGAAGAAGAAAGTGCTGGTCAGTGGTTTGTCTTCATCTGATGAAAAGCACAGCTTATTTTTTGCAGTTTGATATGGTAAAAATACACTATCTCCTCTAGGTGAATGGGGAGCGTGTTGCACCTCCTCTCAGTCCAGTTGATGGTTTGACCATCACAATGAACTCCAGACAGGTCCAGCTTACCACTGACTTCGGACTCACTGTACGTTTTGACGGCAGCAGTCGCGGAGGTAAAAGCAGAAAGCTCTGTCCTCACTAACTGAGCCCATCTTTGGCTCGTTAATGAATTAGTTGATTTATCTGCTCTGTGTCTCTGTTTGTGCATCAGAGATTGTACTGCCCAGCACCTATAAGAACTCTGTCAGAGGGTTATGTGGAAACTATGACGGCATCACCAGAAATGAGTACATGAAGCCAGATGGGACGGTGGTCAGGAACCTGAACGCATTCGGAGAAAGCTGGAGGGTCAGTGACCGGCAGGCCGACAGTCTGAAGATCTCCAACCTTCCTCACACAGTCCATGCCCATAGGTAGGACCACAACTAGAGTCACCTTAAATATGGTTCCTTGACATTTTGGTACTAGTTCAAAGTGAGTCCTGATTAGAAACAAGGTTTTACTTTTTCCTGAAACTTTTGTGCCTTTCCTGCAGAATTCTTCAGGTTGTGATCTACAGAACTTTAGTCACATGATAACAAGTGATCATTCATCCCAGTCAGATCATGACCTTTATCTTTATTTATTAATTAATTAATTTATTTATTTATTGATTTATTATTAGCAGGTTCCTTCACCGTTGGACCTGTAGATTATGTTTGCAAGCTTTAGAAAAGGCAGCAAGTGAACAAGGGACCATGACTATCCACAGCAGCTAATGGATATGTACGGTCAGGGCTCACAAATCAGTTCTTAGAAGGGATGCTGGATAAGTGCTCAGTGCAAAAAAGGTTGTAGGTTCAAGCATTTTTACATTGTTAGTTTGCCAGCTCTTTTATTCTGTCATCCATCTGGAATTCTTGACGGTCAGACATGATGAGGTGTGGTAGCACGTCTTACTACTCCAGTTTGGCATTTTCAGAGACCTAAGGATCAGTACCTTGCATTGTTACATATTGCTGTTTCTTAAACCTCCACATCTTGATAATAATTAAAGGTCCAAACCTCTGTTTCCTCTGTCCTTCCCTACTCTCGTTTCCTCAGACGAGATGTGGACACTGATCCAGACTCAGGATTTGAGACATCAGACTGCTCTCAGTCTCAGCTCAATGATTACAACAGTGCAGCTCAGTGTGGAGCGCTGTCTGATTCCAAGGGACCTTTTGCCGCCTGCCATGTCACCCTGCCACCCAATCCCTACCAGGAGTGAGTATCTGAGTGTGTGTCTGTGTGTATGTAGAGAGGGTAGCAATGTCGTTCTAATTTGTGCAATTACAATAACACCCCTCCTCCAAGTTGTCCCTGTGTTTATTGTGTGTGTGTGTCTTTCCCTCAGTGACTGTGTGTTTGACCTGTGTGCTGAGCGTGGCAGTGCAGCACTGCGCTGTGCCAGTTATGAAGCGTATGCTGCAGCCTGTCAGGAGGCTGGAATCAAACTTGGAAAGTGGAGGCAGCAGCTGGACTGTGGTAAGAAGCTGAACATGCATAAGAAGTTATGCTGCATTCAGAATGACAGTGAAGAGATTCTCAGCACAAGAAGCATGTTAGAATGAGTGGTATCACTGAAATAGCCTGTTTACCTCAAATCATGAAAACACCTCTGGCACCTCTGGAAGACTCTGCATCTGAGAACAGAGGTAGAGTCTTCATGTATTGTTCCAGAGTAGAGTTAGGGTTATCATGAAAATAATTATATTGTTACTTTGACAAAATTGAATGTGGACTCTATATATAGAAAATAGTGACAGGAGAACATAGCATAGTGCAGATACCATGTAAAATGGTATCAATAATACAGTGGTGGTAATAATAGTAATGACAATTAAAGTTGTACATGCAATAGTAACTGTAATACTAGAGGCATCTCTAATAATTATTAAATATAACAGCAGGTGTTGAGTGGAGTTGTAGGATCAGACTCTACAGACCCTACAGCTCCAGAGGCAGAAATACCTGCAGAAAGAGACAGAAGAGGAGACAGAGACGGGAAGAGCACAATACTACAGGAAAGGGGAGATACTGTTAGAGTTAGAAACATGTAACATGGGATAAGAATCCATACTGTAGAGAGAGAGAGAGCGAGAGGAGAGAGAGAGAGAGAGAGAGAAGCTCAGTGCATCATGGGAGATCTCCCGGCAGTCTAGGCCTATAGCAGCATAACTAAGGGATGGTTCAAGCCTGAGCAAACCCTAACTATAAGCTTTATCAAAGAGGAAAGTTTTAAGCCTACTCTTGAAGGTACAGAGGGTGTCTGCCTCCCAGACACTGAAATGAGCTAAAACAAGCAAAACTACTGATAATAATGCAGAGATCAATATACCTTTACTCTCATAATGTTTTGTACAGTCACCTACATTCCTCCCTGTAAACTACAACTAGCCTGTTAGAATTCACTTCAAAGTGAACTGTAAAAAAAAATTATCAGACAGTGTTTTGACTTCTGTCTCTCTGTCTTCCAGTCTTCTCCTGTGATGCCAACAGCACCTACTCCTCTTGTATGACACCTTGCCCAGCCTCCTGCGCCAACCTGGCAGCACCCTCTGAGTGTGACACCACTTCCTGCATGGAGGGGTGCCAGTGTGCCAGCGGTTTCGTCATGAGCGAGGGAATCTGTGTGCCGTACTCACAGTGCGGCTGCATCTTCCTCGATAGATATTACCCTGTAAGAGGCCTGCAGAGGTCGCAGCAATTATTGTGTTTGTGTCACTGTGTGATGATGTGATTTCTTTTCATTTCACGTCATTCCTCTCTCCCTCCGTCCTGCAGCTGAAGGAGAAGTTTGTGACTGAGGACTGTTCTCAGCTCTGTGAATGCACCAGCACTGGTGTTGTGTGCCAACCCAAGACCTGCCAGGATGGTTACGTCTGCGCCATCTACGACTTCAAACGGGACTGCTACAGAGGTGTTTATCGGTTTGTGCTCCTATGAGATAAGCTCATCCACTCATTATCATGTCAACTCCCACCATGAGAAATGACAGAATAATGGCCAATCCCTTCGACAACAAACTAATTCAAACTATCATGTCTTGTTTTATGCTGCAGCGAGCCCCTGCCTCAGTTACCCTTGTCTGAATGGAGGGACATGTAAGGAAGTCAGCAACAACATGTACACCTGTCAGTGTGCAGAGGGCTACGAGGGCACAAACTGTGAGGTGGAGATAACATCTCCTCCCAGTGGAGGACTGGGTAAGGCCTCAAGCATCTGCTTTGCTCTTCAGGGAATTAAAAAAGCTAGAATAAAAAAGCTTGTACATTTTCCCACTGATGGAATTTCCAAACTGATGACTAGAGTCACACCATGGTATTTACATGACACAAACATCTGCATCAGGCATAACAATTTAGCAAGAGAAACAACACAATGTAAAAGCATTTTACTAACTATGCAGAGGTCTGATAGAAGGAGTCAACATTTCTTTTTTTAATGTTGTTTTTTACAGAAACAAAGTGGATAATCCTGATTGCTGTTCTGGTCTCAGTCACTGTCATCATTATTGTGACCATCATTGTTTGTGTGTGCAAATCCAAAGCCAAGTAAGTTTTAACTGCTTCTGTGCTGTACAAAACAGTTCTGTGTGTGTGTGTGTGTGTGTGTGTGTGTGTGTGTGTGTGTGTGTGTGTGTGTGTGTGTGTGTGTGGACAGCATACACCGATCAGCCTTAACATTATGACCACTGGTGGATGAAGTGAATAACATCGATCATCTCGTTATAACACATTGTTCTGCTGAGGAACCTTTGGTCACGTGCTTTGTCACGTACCACCCACCTAAATATTGTCACAAACCAAGCACACACCCCTCCAATGGCAACAACACTCTCTCATGTCAGGGGCCTTCCCCAGCAGGATGATGTTCCCACCACACCACAAAAACTGCTCGGGAATGTCTCTAGGAACATGACAAAGAGTCAAAGCTGTTGACCTGGGCTCCATACTCCTGAGATAAACTCCCCATACAGCATATCAATAGCATTATCCTGCTGGAAGAGGCCCCTGACATTGGGGAGTGTTGTTGCCATTGGGAGTGTGTGCTTGGTCTAAACCTGGGAAGATATAAAGCATCTTCTGACATTTATGGGTTAAGAACTTTAGGCAGCCATTTACTGAAAAGGATTTTACACAAAATAATAAGATAATTAATCTGCTGATTTTGTTTGACATGTCTAAATCATTTGATTTTAAACCCCCAAACTTTGGGCATTATGTGTAAAAAGGGCTCTCCCACATAGGTCTTTATTTATATAAACCTACTATAAACTACTACTTTTTTTGGAGTGGGGTGATAATGCTTTGTTTCAGTTCCTTCCTCTAATTTTGACTTGTTTTAGCAGTAGGGATGTGACCATTTAAGAAAAAAGTTTCATTTTCATTCCAGGTCACAAGTTTATGTAATTCAGAAGCTGAAATCATCTCACAGTGGGTGAGAGAAAATTACAAATTCATCACCTTTTGGGGAATTATCTGGGCACATAATGTATTGTTTCAGCACTGGGAAGTTTTGGGGGTGGGGGGTCTTCATTGACTGTCAATCTTTATCTTAATCTTTATGTCCTTTCCTCTTGCCTGCAGACACAACATGTTAATAATGTTCTTTAATCTCTAGTAATCTTTAAGCCTCTCATCTTGGTTCTTTCTCGCCACAGGAAAAAGAAGTGTGAAGAGAAAAAAATCAGCATGAAATCAACAAGTAAGAAAGATCACTATTGTTAACATTCTCTGTTGACAGTCAGACATCATTAGGTGACTAACTATGACAAAACTGAATTGAATTTTGCTGTCTAAATGTGCATCGGTATAGATGCAAAAATACTAAGAATCCCTATATTTCTTCTTGTTGGAATCCTGATGGTGATTATTTGTGCAATTCTAATATCTATCCCTTTTTTCTCTTTTAGGTGTTCCATATACAAACATGAGTGATGAAAAAAATGACAAAGTGACCAAAATGTGATGGCCTGTTTAGAGTTTACCTGAATGTAAGATCTGCTGTACAAGGCAGACAGCCCAGTCTGTTCTGAGGCTTCCTCAGTAGATCTCCAAAGACAAATAAAACTTCATATGCCCATGTGTTACTTTCTTAACTTATCCTTTTGAAGATGTAATTTCAGTCAGATGTGTGCTTTTAATTAACAGAAAAGTGTGTGCTTTATTGTGATGTAATACATATTTTTGGAATGAAATGTGCGGGAAAAAAGAAAATGTGTTTGTCTTTGTTAAAAACACCAATGACACACATACAGCAGATCAAGCTCATAGTTTTTATTTTTACACAACAGGGATTTTTAGCCATGTTTGCTGTGAAATTTGGCACAGACATAACCACGTGATAAGTCTGGTGATCCTCAGAATTTCCATCTAACAGGTCAAAACGTAGATTGTCTGATGCAAAATACTTGATAGAGAGAGGTAATGCGTCTGATGCAGGAAAAAGGCGGACATGATTAGTCCACACAATTTACCATGTCAGACTACAGCCGTTAGATGTGAGAGAATTTGAAGACAAGATAGAAGTTGTGTAACATTTGTTATCAAATATTTCAGCACTTAGAAGACTCAATGTCCCAAATAAGTATAAATGTATACTGATAGAAATCCCAGAAGAGCCATGAAAGAAATACATTTTTACAATCCTTGCAAAATGTTGGCAATAATCAATATTTCATGAGATCTCAGGAAGTGTTGCTAGAAGAGAAAAATGGTGTGGAGACTTTAATGTCACAATACTTTATGGGGAAATGAAAACACTATGAAATGTATGCAGCTGACATTTTTCTTTATTTGTCATTAAAGTAGGCAGAACACAGGACACCCCAAAACATATCTGACACCAAAAAGGTTTAGCAATAATCTTCCTCACACACTAAATATGACTAAAAGATTTAAGTCATTAGAAAGAAGGTTTAAAACCAAAGAATGAAATGAAAGGAAACATTCAGATTGTTTTTTGTTTTTTCAAAACTGTACAGAACTGCACCTGTGTTCAGTCAGACTCAACAGAGTTCAATGGACTGCTCCAGTGTACAAAGGCAGTGTGTGTTGTACAATTTCCCACATTTGAGGTCCTCACTTTGAACATTGTGATGTTCAGCAACAGTATCCTGATGATCCTCAGCATGAAGGATCTGGTAATGTCTAAAGTGTGTAACTGCTTCAACACTGGAATGTACAAAGGTACAAACATACTGTATCACAACAACTGGATAGATAAGATAGAAGTTTCTATGAAGATCACATTTAGCCCCATTTCTGATAAGGTCTCAGGATAGTTACAGTAAATCATCAGTATGTTTGTCACTCTATCCAACACTCAGCTAATTAGGAATGTAATGAACATTTCAGCATCAAGGTGCCACTGGCAAGGATTTTGTAACTGTACTGTACCCAGCAATTCACACATAAGCAAACTGCAGCAGAAAGCTTTAAGTTGAAAATATTTTAACTAATGACAAATACAGCAGGCTAAACCAGTGGGACTTGTATGACTGTGTGTTAATGTGTACACTCACAACATCAGCTGTTACAGCACAATTTCCAGTGAAATGACCTTTTGTGTTCACCTGATGAAGCAGTCTCTCTGCTATAGCATTAGCTGTGTTATATGTAAGTGTTGCCTGATAAAACTGACTTCTAAGTGTGGTTACTGCTGGACACAGTTTTTCAACAGTACAGTCATTTTACCTCAGTTAAAATGTGGACAGGTGATGTTTTATTTTACCAGTCCAACAGTTTCCTACTGATGTGTATCTGTAAACCCAAAGCAACCTAATTTGGTACTGGTTATTGGGACAGTGTTCACTGAGTACACTTCCAATTATTTCACTCCTAATAAATGCTGATATGAGAGAGTTCTCAACAGACCCTGCAGGTCAGTTGAGTATGAAAAACAATGAAATTTGTCATCAGGCAAACATTTCAACATAGTAAAAGGTTTTAAGAATAAATTAATATCTACCTGATATATAGATGATCTCTCTATACATATAGCTTTCTGTCCTTTGTCCAGTCACTGAGATTTTAATACTTCTCTTGAGAACATTCCTCTGGAATTGAAGAACTAAATAAATTGAAATAGTTGTGGCAACATAGACCAAAAATGGTCTCTTTTTCCCCCTACTCAGCACCCAAAACACCTAGAAAGAAAAAAAGAAAGTTTTACATAAGGTTTACAGGTTCTTTTCAGGAGACACCCAAAAAATTACAATGAAATCACTGACAATATGACTGTGTTTTAGTCTGGTTTAAGTCTGTAAAATGTGATCGAATCTTTTCATCTGTATTAAAAAGATCATGATCTCCCTAAACACTGCCTGAGTAAGACTTAGAGTGAACAGAGTAATGGTCCTATAATGTCAGTGTTGTTAAGAGCCTCATTCACTTGACAATGGCAGTTCAGCTACACAGCTGGGGACAAATAATGGCCAACAAAGTGAGTATACTACACTGATGCACTGTTAGACCATGCAGTGTATGTGTGAGGTCAAACAAAAGACAAGAGCATCCATTTAAAACCTGAAGTAAGACTCTGTTAATAATAAATAGGCAGCACTAAGACAATTAGAATTAAATAAATCAGCCAGCAGTAATGCAGCCACTGTACCGGACTGTTGTGGTAAAGAGGGAGCTGAGGCGAAAGGCAAAGCTTTCAATTTACCAGTCGATCTACGTTCCGACTGTCACCTATGGTCACGAGATCTGGGTAGTGACCGAAAGAATGAGATCGCGGATACAGGCGGCTGAAATGATTTTCCTCCGGAGGGTGTCTGGTCTCAACCTTAGAGATAGGAGAAGCCTGGACATCCGGAGGGAGCTCGGAGTAGAGCCCCTGCTCTAGGAGCCAGGAGCCAGTTGAGGTTTTTCAGGCATCTGGCTTAGGATGCCTCCTAGGAGACTCCTTTTGGCGATCTTCTGAGCACACCCAACTGGGAGGAGACCCTGGGGTAGACCCAGGACGTGTTGGAGAGATTATGTGTCTCTTCTGGCCTAGGAATGCCTTGGTATCCCCCAGGAGGAGCTGGAAAAGGTTGCCAGGGAGAGGGATGTCTGGAATCCCCTGCTTAGGCTGTTGCCACCGCGACCTGATTCCGGAATAAGCGGGAGGAACTGAACTGAACTGAACTGAGCCAGTGTAAAGACTACCTCCTCATAGGAACAGTGCAATACAACCCTTCAGTTCTGAGTTGAGATGCAATTGTCATCCACTGTAAACAGACACACATTAACACCTGTATTTCAGTTTTATAACCTTAAGTTTACCGATCAGTTCCTTAACATAGGAAATATAAAGAATATTCCAGCAATTATTATATATATATATATATATATATATATGTGTGTGTGTGTGTGTGTGTGTGTGTGTGTGTGTGTCAAACATGTGATTCAGACACCATGGGCATTAATGTGCTGCTTTAACAACCTCCACTTCTCTGGTGTCAGTTTACCCAGAGCCAACACTGAGGTTGGTCTGGCTCATTGAAACATAAAAGGGACATATAGTGCACGAGGTGGGAATAGGTCTGTTGCAGGATCTGTGCTAAGCTAGCAAGTGGATTTCACAACATATTAGAAAAATGTGACTTTATCAAAACTACAAACTACTGAATCCACTCTGACGCAAGAGCAGCCACATAAAAAAATAAGATACTTTGATAAGATCACTAAGATTCTTGTAATGCAATGTAAATCTAAGCTGAGCTGGGCCTCACACCTTTGCACACGTCAGGGGTGCTGTACACTGTGCAACAAGTAAAATGTCATTTCCTGTGTGGAGTGCAGGGCAGCAGACATGATGTACTGCACATGTTGTATCTCCTCCTGTGTCCACTACGCAGCCATAGAAAATGCACCAAGAGCAAAGCATGGTTTATTAAATGGTGATCGTCAAACAAGGCTTACTTTCCTTGCCAGTAGGTGGCGCTATGACTGAGTGAAACATCATAGATGTAGACGTCTTCAGGCCTTGACTCTTATCAAACGTGAAGTTTGGGGCAATATGGACAATGTATATGTAAGTTATGACAACTCCCTGTTTCAGAGCAAAGCATCACGCTGCCACAGCGTTAGATGAAGACTCACAATCTTCAATATAAAGCATCATCATGGCCTCAATAATAATTTGACCACATTTGTGGTAGATCTGCTCAACCCAACGGGGTAAGTATATTGAAGTATTAAACATGTTGTTTCCTGTTGCCAGTAGGGGGCGCTCTAACTATCACTGAATATTGTCATGTAGATGTCTTCAATGAACAACGTGAAGTTTGGGGCTGACTGGACAACTATCTGATTTACAAGAAGTTCCTGTTCCATGGCAAAACACTGAAACTCGCCACACCACCTTGGACATGCCTTTCAATGAAAACTCCTTGTCTTTAGATTGCACTGACCAATTTGAAAGAAAGTGTCTAGGAGGGGCATGAGCCGTTTTGCCAGACCCATAAAAACTTTCACCACATCTGATAAAAGTTTTCAGAGTTTTCAAGCACTTTTAGCCCCTAAAAAATGAGATTCATTTGCTTGAAGAAATACATTAATAATACTAATAATAAACATT
Source organism: Lates calcarifer (assembly GCF_001640805.2). Classification (NCBI taxonomy): domain Eukaryota; kingdom Metazoa; phylum Chordata; class Actinopteri; family Centropomidae; genus Lates; species Lates calcarifer. The sequence goes on from NC_066846.1 coordinate 903,037, forward strand.
GTGATTACAAAATGGACTCATACTCATTAACTTATAACAACAAAAATCACCCAGGCATAAGAAAGAAACATAAAAAGCCCTATGACTAAGATGAAATGTAAGCTTGAGGAAAATGTTATTTTTAAAAAATAATTTTAAAACTCTGATGGAATATGATGGGAATGTTGAAGCAGCAGAGGTAAGTCATCCAATGTAATGATAAATCCAGTGGAATGAAGAATTGTTGTGGCTCTACAGGGGCTTTTCTTTCCTCATCTCTGCCCTGCAACATCTCTCCAGCGCCACCCTCTCTCCTTCTCTCCTCACCACATCAGCACCAGACCTCCTCTTTGGCCTCTGATCCCATCCCTCTCCACACCTTGTTTCTCTCTAAATGAGACTGTGGTGGGTGGACATAAGGATCAAACGCTGATGTTTGTGTCCTCAGCACAACCTTCCTCTCCAGGTCATCTGATGAGAGAAACAGAGTGCAGAGAAACTGCTTTGACCGGTTTCAATTAAGAATTTTACCTGAACTGTATCAGTGTGGAGTATGCTTGGTTTCCTGGCTTTTATGACTTCTGCACTCTACCCTGTTTCCATCACTTTGTAAAATTGGCATCAACATTCTTCAATTTTTTCCTGCTGTTCTGCCAATGTTTTTGTCTTGTTTTCTAGAACCAAAAGCTGAATATGAACAATACATCAAGTCCTTGTAATGTGGGAAAAGTGAAGTACAAGCCCAGTTATATACTGTATTAAGAATTCTAAGCTTACTGCCCATGATCCAGATCTTAGATATAAGATAAACCTTTGTTTTACACCAGATTCCCCAAAGTTTTAATCTTTAATTTAAAGCTGCTGCTGGAAACATGCTGTATTTTGATTCTGAATCCACCAAAAGTAAAGAATTACTACATCTGACTAATCTATTTTTAGATTTTGATAAAGTTAACTGTCATCATGGAGGGCTCATCAGACACTGTCACAGTGTTAATGCCATTTTCTTACCTGCACTGTGCCTCTTGGATTGGTTCCATCACAAACACCTTACACTCTCTCTTGGCTATTTTGTCTAGTGAGATGACAGTATGGTCAGGGGTCAGGTAGGGGGCACTGCCCATTGGAGATCCCACAGGAGGTGTGATAGCCCGATGCTCCATCACACTGCCTGACCTAGAGCAAGCACAGATGCATGGACATGATGATTGACAAGAATGTGAAGGTCTGTCTGTAAATGTCTCTTATGTCCTACATAATGTTTATGTCTTTAAAAAAAACATCACTTGTGATGTGATGCTTTTACCCAATTGGAAAGGACTGTAACATCTCAATAAGTCCAAAGAGTTGCATTGCATTTCTAAAATGAACATCAGTTTTGGGGTTAGGGTGAGGGGACCCATGGGTGAGATGCTGAGCAATAGGGTTTACAGTCAGAGGCCAACCTCATTTGCTTTTATTGCTCTCTTTTCTTTCACGTATAATGTTCAGTCTTAGCAAAAAGGTAGTGGAAGCAGCATACTGGTGCACACAAATCCTCTGTACCTGATGTGGTGTGACCTAGATGGCTGTTGGTGTGAGAAGCTCTGAGATCGGCCCAGGCTGTGTCTCTCTAGCAGCTCTCTGGCTGCGGGGTTGGACGATGACGGACTCATCCTCAGTGATGATCGAGACCCCGCAGGAGGAGTGGACACAGAGGCCGTGAACTGGAGTTTCAGTTTCATATGCTGGCTTAACTACATCATGGAGCAGGATAGACGGGGACAAGATGGAAGAGCACTTTGAGTTTTACTGTATGTAGCAGCACTTATACTGTAGACCAAAACAAAAAAATATTTGTTCACAACAATAAAATCATGTGAAACCAGTGTGTGCCACAGCCAATGAACACCAAGGTTCTTGGTCACCTCTGTAATCAAAGCTGTCTCCCCTGACTGCTCTGTTTGACCAGGCAACCAGCTGTAGCAAGAGTCCCGGTTGTTACACTTAGCTTAGGAAGGTTCCTAACTGAGTGAGATGACCCAGAAGTATGTCAGTGGCAGCCATGATAAGAGCTAAGTCCAGTTCTCTAAATGTTAAGGAAAGGAGCTTCAGTGCTTCCTATTTTATCTCCTTTAGCATGGAAAACACTGGACCTTCCTTTACGACAGGAAAGGAGAGAATGCGGTCCCATAATTCCTTGCTGCAGCAGCGTTAAAGTGACGCACTGTCGTAGTTACACCGCGGCAGATCCACATACATATTAGACGCAACAGAGTACCTGCTTAATGTTTGTGACATGATCCAAAACATCTGAAAATCCTTCCACCCTCTACTTAAAAAAACATTTTTAAATAAGGTAAAAACGCCTGTAACAGGAAACCATACATCTCTGTCTGAATTTCAGTTACTCTGGACCTGTCGCACAATTCCTATTTATTGTTATTTATAATGGCTCAACTGTCTCAACTTGTACATTCATTTCACTGTTATTATATTATTAGTTTTGGACAGGAACCCTTATTGAATTGTAGAGTTTGTCACTGTATCTTTCCACATTATAAATCAAGTTGGTTTAAAAAAGCCTGGTGTAAGTGCAGTTGAATTCTCTAAATAACACGGTTCTCTTTTCCTAATACCTTATCAGTTCTCCTTTGCATCTTTCCTTGACTTCATAACGCTGTCCACTGAGGTCAAGGAAAAGTGGTTAGGAAAGGAGATTATTTTGGCTATTGGACCACAGCCAAAGATGCTGAAGAGAAATGGGAGGAACCTTAGCTAAATTTCAAGTGCCATACTAAAGGGTCTGCATTCTTATGTCAATGGGATATTTCAGTTCTTCCTTTTTAATAAATCTAAAATTCAGTTGTTGCATTGTCAATATGGAGTATTGGGTGTGGAAAACTGATTTTGTTTAGCAAAGGTTGCAACATTACTGAATGTGAAAAAGGTGACAGGGTCTGAATACTTTCTGAATACACTGCAGCACTACCACTATCACACTGTCCCCATAGTCAGAGATTTTGGAAGTTTGCTGCAGCTTTGTTCTTGGGAAAGCAGATAGTGAGTGAAGAGAGAAGGAAAGAGAATGTCATCAACAGGTCCACTCGCTCGCTGTCAAGGAGCTGGCAGGATAAAGTCTGATTAATGTTACGTCTTATATGACATCACCAACCCAGATACCTCAAAGAGTCCAGTCCTGAGGATCTGGAAGGCCACAGTGAAGGAGATGGTGGAGCCCTTCCTACACTGTCCCAGGTTGTTGAGGGGAGACTGGCACACCACTGCTCCCATCCTGGGGTCCTGCTGATACACCCGACTATGAGCTGAGGAATGGATGGATGGATGGAGGTACCAGGTGGTGGGAGGAGAGAAGGTAACAAGCACAGGTAGGAAAAAGAACGCAAAGTTAGACTGAGACATAGAACTGGTTGACTCAAAGGAGGTCAGGGTCATGTTATTCTGACCTCTACTCTCACTTCGTCTAATACTGTGAAAACACAGAAACTCCAATCACCTTTATTTTGCTGTTTTGTATATCTCTGTTATTCTCTATTGTAAATGAAAGTCTTGCAAGACAGTGCAGTGCAGGGATATCTAATGTAAAACATCTGTGCAGGATGTTTAGGAAGAATCAAGAGAAAAAACAGCAGACGAGAAGTGATTAGTGGGAGTGAAAAGTCTCTAGCTTAACACAAAATTAACACATTCAATCATTTGCACATACAACATGTACATTGTACTGAATCTGGAGGAACATGGAGGAATTGCTGAGTTTGCAATGTGGTCAAATATAGAGGAGACATTAGAAATAAAGGAATTCCTCTGATATACACCTGTTTCAAATGAAGGCCTGGTTCTCTCTGCAGCTGAGTTAAGTAAAGGCCCTTGTCCTGCTGAGTAAATGGTAAATGGACTGTAATACTTTAGTCATATCAACCGCTCAAAGCGCTTCACACTACAGGTCACATTCACCCATTAACACACACATTCAAACAGCACTTTTTCCATATCCTATAACACATATGTACAAATTCACACTCAGATGGTATGCCAATTTGGGGTTCAGTATCTTGCCCAAGAATACTTCAGCACTCAGACTGGGGCAGCCAGGGATCGGACTGCTGACCTTCTGATTAGTGGGTGACCTGCTCTACCTCCTGAGCCAAAAAAAGGATAAAATAATTTCCAGTTTCTAACCAGCCCACTTGACACTGTTATGCGCAGTAAGTGACTTACAGCATCTGTTCTATTACAGCATTAAACATTTGGGAGGACCCTTTGTGCAAATAAATTTGCATTTCATTTAAACCCATGCTAAACTAGGCTAGGCTCTCTGGAAATGGAAATTAGTTCACTTAATATCACGTTACTGTGTTATTTTAACACTTGATGAGTCATTGGCAGCTCCTTCACACTCTGTCTGTTCACCCTACACAGAAAGGACGAGGTCTGGCTGGCATTAGCGCTCTCTTTGTCATGAATCCAGATATGGGGACAGTAACTGACCAGACTGTCAAACTCCCAGCAACAGGTTGTCCTGTAACCTCAGCAGAGGAGTATTCCGCTGTGATTCAAATCTTGGACTAACTAAAACACACTGTCTGTGAGTTCTGGAGTCATGCAGTAGCGCATGGAGTGACTTACTTATCATACAATAACAACAGCTGACAATTCCAGGTCCCCAGTTGTCTATGTGGCCACTGGAACCACTCATACAGACGTTAGACCCCTCTGAGCAACGTCACTGTACTGTTGGATTTCATCATAGCTGCTTTTACTCAGCTTACACATATCAAAAGCTGCTATAACATGTTTCCATGCTGACTAAGCTGAAGATTACACATCTGGACATCGACCCAGTCATGACCACAGCTAGATCAGAGTAGCTGACTTTAGCTCACACCAGTGCAGACTGCAGGACACACCCCAGTTATTATCACATTCCTTGGATTATTACACAAGTGATTTGTGAAATTACATACTATATACCTCACTCGTGTATTGCACCACATACCCATAGATAAATATTTAACTACATTACAAGTACTTTAGTTTCACTCCACTGGTTGCCAGTGAATTGTGAGATTTATTTTATAATGACACAGATCATTTTTAAGGCAACGTTTTCCAAGACGTTGCCATGGTTTATTGCATGATACATCTAAAACACACCAAGATTAAGTAAGCAACTATAAGTACAATCCTTTTGATCCACCATTAAATTAGCAAAAGTGGTTTTAAATGCACCTGCTCTGTGCTTAGACTGTTTAACTGGAGCCCTGATTATTAGGTTCATTAACATGATGAAATACTCTTTACTCGACCTGCTGAGTTGCTGATGAACTCTTCAAGAAATAATCTGAGACAAAAGATGCCATTAAAACAGCAGTCAGAGATTAGAGGCCTGTTAAAGTGATAGTTTTCTCTTATGTAAATGAATCCATACTGACATTTTACATAACTCTTGAATTTTCATGTAGGTAAAGTGCTTTGAGCTGATGGTAACAAACCCTGCTTTATGTCTAAATGTCTAAATACCATTGCTTGATTTCATCTAAACTGGGCTGCAAAAACAATCTTTCAACTCAATGTGGCTTTTGTTGTAATTGGTTTCATCAAAACGAAAACCACGCCCATTTCCGCACACACCCATTTCATCAAGGCTTTCGTTATACAGAAGTGGCCGTGGTTTCACCTAAACTGGGTGTGGTTTCAACGACACTGATAGGGAAAATGATGTTCCAACAGAGTTTAGGTGAAACCACGCCCATTTCAGTAAATGCCAGTTCAGTTGGAGATTTTGTTACACATAAGTGTGTTGGAAAAACAATGTTCCAATTAATTGGAACGGAAGTGTATCTCCGTATACGTTTGCTTATCAAGGCTTATTACACAGGAGCAGGCGTGGTTTCACCTAAACTGGGTGTGGTTTAATCTAAACTGGGTGGTTTAGATGAAACCACGCTCATTTCCAAACATTGTTCCTTTTTATCACAGGGGTCAATGGGGACTGACTCGCTTTTGGAGCAAACTTCAAGTGGCCATTAAAGGAACTGCAGTTTTTGGCACATAAGCTGTGGCTAAATTTTTCAGCCCCAGACGTTGGGGTAACTTAGTGCCTGTCCAAAAGCCTCTCCAACTGGACAACATGTAATGAAATGACTTATTTTCCCACAGTGATTTAGTACAAGGTACAAAGTGACTGTGTGATGGTTGAGTCTGCTCCTCACCTTCAGAATTCCAGATCAGACGGACAGCCAGGAAGTCCTGCAAGTTGTTCAGCAGGGTGTATTTTACCCAGAAGTGCTCCAGTGGCCTGACAGCACTGGGACAGGAAGCTGTCATCACCAGCTGAGGACGATCCAAGCGGATACTCGGCAACGAGTACCAACTAGAAATACATCTGCAGAGAGAGCAAACTAGTATATGAATTTCTTTTAACAGACCTTTTTCATGACATATTGACTTGTCACAGCAGGGAAAGCACAGATAAAACTAATTTCAGTGGGCCAGAATGCAGGACACTCAACTATACAGGGAAGAAATGGAATGCAGCTGTTTTTCCTGCTATGACAGGCCAAAATGCCTGTTGTGGACAAGGTCTATCACAGATCTGTCAAAATGTGTTTTTTTTTTTTATCTTATTTTATTTTTCTTTGGAATTTGAAATATTTAATACACAAAAGATAATAAAACAAATACACAAAAACCATAGCTTCAGCTACCACAAATATGTCATATAGATGGGTTTGTACTGTGCACAGACTAACTCCGCCACAAAACAAATTATTATTCTACTAAATTGTTTTCAGAGCACTCTGAAATACACTGACAGCCAATTAAAACCATCACCTAATCTAAAAAAAAAAAAAAAACAGAGCAGTGTTATGAGAACTGATCCAGTGTTACCATTTTATTTTGTTTATTACTGAGTAAAAAAGTTGAGTTAGTTCGGTAATTCTAAGTTTTCAAAACAAGATCATGTTTCTTATTTTTTTCAGAAGACATGGAAAAATATTTTCAAATCTTCAAGGTGATGTGTTTTCACTGACTGTCAGTCTATCTCATTGTTTAACAATATAGGTAGAGATTTGCTAATTACATTACATTCCAAATTCCAAACCGGAACAGTTACCTTGTGAAAGGGAGTGCTGGAGTGTACCATTGTAACACAGCCACCAATGGGACTTCCAAGCCCTACACAAAGATACAATGAACTCATTACGAAATAACATGTACGAAATGATTTCATACATGTTATTCCCACAGAGAGTGTGCCAGGAAGTTGAAAAACGTCTCATTAATACAAGTTTTTAACAGTAAGTCTGGTATTCTGTATTTCTTTATTGCCAATGCATGTGCAGATTAAAAACAAATAAAGAATGTATCTTGCTAACAAGTATTGTCTGTATGGTCAAAGCCTGATATATCTTATTCCTCTGTGCCAGAGCTTCATTATTGTCCAGAAACACATCAGTGAGACGCGTGTCTTAATTATCACCAACACACACACTGTAGTTGACTCAGTTCCACATAAACATTGTACTACAAGAAATACAGACTGTATTTATTTTTTTATGAAACTATATATTTGTGACTGGTTTTTAAAGATTTTCCTCTTGACTACCCTCTCTGTGCCTGAGCCCACTCTAGGCTTAGGGCTGAGAGCCAGCATACAGAAGTCACAAAGTACTGAGAGGCACTATTAGTTTTGGTCTTTTCATGGGATTTGGTGACGATAAAAAATTCATAAAATCACTAAAATATATGATGTTAAACCATTCACAGTAGTACTAACTATGCACCAATATCACCAATAACACCAATATCAATCTTCTCTTATTTGGTCAAAACACTTTTGAAGGAATTCTAGTCTTTGATTTTGGTGTATTGCATTTCACAGTTTGTGGCTTGTACAACAATGAACTTATGATGGGTGCATTAATTTTCTTTGGCATCAGTGACATTCACACACAGATGGTATGCCTTCGGGGGCAATTTGGGGTTCAGTATCTTCCCAAGGATACTTCGGCACTTGGGGGAGCCAGGGATCAAACTGCTGACCTTCTGATTAGTGAGTGACCTGCTCTACCTCCTGAGTCAAAAAAAGGATAAAATAATTTCCAGTTTTCTAACCAGCCCACTTGGCACTGTTATGCGCAGTAAGTGACTTGCAACATCTACAAATTTGTATTTCATTTAAACCCACGCTAAACTAGGCTAGTTGCTGACTTCAGTGAGACCCACTGATTAAATAAAAGATATATGAAGGAAGTTTACGTGGCCTCCATCACGTCCTCTCACCTCACTTGAATCTTCCTCTGCTTTGTTTTGCAGTTGCAGCTGGAAAAGGAAATTCTGTTCCTCCAAGGCACTGAGCTTGCTGGGTAAGCGCGATGACTCACCGTCCATCCGACAGAATGAAGCCATGGTGACCTCAGCTGATTTGTGGCTTTAGAAGGAAGCGGAGACAGAGAAATGTTTATTAGGAGACTTTAAAGAACACAAAACACAACTCCTCATTTGATCACATACAGTATAATGAAGTCTGTAAGAGCTGAGCAGCTGTGTCAGCAGAATGAGCCGAAGAACAAAGCTCTATCTCATTTCAAAACTGCAAAAATCATGTTTCCAATCCTACCATTCTAATTTTAGAATGAAAATGTTTACAGTTAATTAAATACTTATTCAAATAAGTGCTTGGAAAGGGTGGAAAATTAAGGGCGAATCAAAGTGATTACAAGTCATAATGGGGGAATGACTATCTGACGATGTCAACAGCTGGTGGTGCAAAGGGAAAAGTCAGAAGAAGGCATGTGGATACATCCTATAGGGATATTATCTGTCCATTGTTTCATGCCAATCCATCCAACAGTAGTTTAATTCTGGACCAAAGTGACGGTGTGACCAATCAATACATTGATATTACCATCCATAAAATCACTCAGCTAGCATGAAAAATCATGTATGTGTATCATGCTGCGTGGAGAACAAGGTAAGAATACTGAACAAAAAAACAAGTTTGTGAATGCAGTCAAATGGAGGGCTGTTCATCTGTGAACTCTATGATCTCAGAGGTTCTGGACAAGAGAATCTTCCAGAGAATCAATCCTCAACTTTACTGAAAGCATACTGGGATGCCCTCCAAGACCCTGACCCAATCAGCTAATGGACAGACTGAGGATTTCTTTTATGTGTGTATAACAAGCACATATGTACTTACCAGACATTGTCAACTACAAGAACCGAACCATCTGGCATTATGGGGAGGTAGGATGAGTTATAGTTAGGAAGAATCCTCACATCTCTGACACATACCTCCTCCTGAGAGCTGCAGTTCAACACTGAGAGGAGAAGAGGGAGGAAAAAGTTGGCAAAACTCATTATACATCACCAGTTTATCTAGTCATTCTAATACTGATTACAGTTGTTGGGAAGGGTTGATGGAGCATTAATTAGTGTCATCCTCCACTAATATGACAGAAGGAAAAACAAAGGTGTAAATAATACGATAAATGGTAACTGAATTCCATTTAGCTGCTTCAGTCTTGGGGTCCTGGTAGGGCTGGCCCATTGTCACATTGTCATGGATTACAGGGACATTAGAATAAAACAGAGCCATCATTAATATTGTTAGTAACACCTGTGCATTTCCTATCATGACAAAGAGTTAGAGGTTAAAGTCAGAGCTAAAGACCATTGGTGGCCAAAGACTTCTCAAATTCTGCCACTAAACTAATCAGTAGTAGTTTTATACTGAGTCCTTGAGAACAAAACACTGTGTTTTTCTTTCTGGTATTCAAAATGTTCTGAACAATCCAGAGTGGAACCTGTTTCATGTTGGTGGAAAAGGGGTAAGAGTAACTGTAACTGTAACTTGTAACAGTTTTAAGAGCTGTCCTCTGGCTAATGGTGTCATTATTTTCAAACAGGTAAGACAGTAGCTAGCTTGTGTGTGTGCGTGTGTGTGTGAGTGTGTGTGTGTGTGTGTGTGAGTGTGTCAATGTGAGATGCTGGTCTACCTTTGAGAACAGTCAAGTGTTTTCCAGAGACAGTCATTTGCTGACATTGGACACTGGGAGGCGGAAGAACATTGAGGGTGGTGTTGACTGGGAACGGAAACAAGACAAAGACACAGCAGTTAAAACCAGGCACTTAACATCACTACAGGTATCCAGTCACTGTCAGATGGGACAATTCTAATGACATGAAATCTGTAATCCATTAGGACTGACTTTGTACACTTGTTTTACCCCCTGAATTCTGTACTCTTAAACCATGGTAAGTTTGAGGTTTTATGATGGAATGCTATTTGAATTCTGTTGGCCAACCAAGCTTATGTCTGGTGTAGAGAGAGAAGGTATGTGTACCCTGTGCCTTGAAGGTGCTCAGGTCCTGTCTGAAGGTGTGTGTTGGACTCCTGAGCTGCAGAAGAGTCAGGTAGCCATGTTCTCTCACCTCCACCTTCTCCTCCTCCTGCTTCCACACAGTTACTATGATCTGACACCACAGAGAGGCAGGTAAACACACAACAGGACCAGAGAGTTATACTGTATTCCATTACAGGCTCATTATCAGGCTTTCTTACAGGAAAATTCTAAATTAGGTTTAGGGTTAGTCCATTATTGCAATGTTACGACGAAACTGAGCTTCGCTGATAGTGGATGACAGTTTGGGTAATCATTTAACCTTCATTTTCTCTTCCAAATTGTCTAATATGATCATCTGACTGTTCCTGTTTCTTGACCTATCAGATTTGTCACTGTGATCCCAGATTTCAGCAATTCAGCTAGGATGAACAGTGTTATTATTACTGATAGAAATTATGGACAAAATGAAAAGCTGGAATGAACCTTGTCTAGCACATTCAGTTATTGTGCGGTGTGGTTGCTACCTTTGAGTGTGCATACTATCAGTAAATGCTACAGCTTAAAGCTAGAATGTTCCCACACTGGAGCTGAAACAAATATAAATAGCACACAATATCTAATAAGTTAGTCCAACGTTAATCCTTGCATCGCATGCACATTTTTACAGCCTGCCAGACATTTACTGTAAAATAGGTTGAATTAAAGGACATTTGTGTAACAATGTGTGTGTGCATTACAGGACTGATGAAGAAATTGAATATAACATAAATAGGTATGTTTTTATTAGTGTATAACCATGTAAAACTACTTATCGTTGTGTGTTCATTCCCTTAGAATGAGCCATTTATAGCCATCTCCTCCATAGGGAGCAGATCCCCCTCCACAGAATCTGCCATATTTCGTCGCTATATTTCTACAGTAGCCCAGAATGGATAACCTAACCAAACAGTGGATCTATATATAAGGCCTTTTGTGTTTTTATGTTGGCACCAGAACTTGGGCAACACATGCAGACACCTGGAGAGGAGGAGAGGAGAGAAATGACTGAAACAAAACAACAACATAAATAGTTTCCAGCAGCTTCACACAGGATCTGTGGAGATTAGCCAGAGTGACCACCAGGTTCTTGGTCACCTCTCTTACCAACTCTAGCAAGTTTGTTCAAACTTTCTTCCGTGTAGGAAGAGTTATGGAGGCCACTGTGCTCTTGGGAGCCTCCAATGCAGCAGACAGTTTTCTGTAACCTTGCCCAGATCTGAGCCTCGACACAGTCCTGTCTCTGAGCTCTACAGACAGTTCTTTCAACCTCATGTCTTGGTTTTTGCTCTGATATGCATTGTCAGCTGTGAGACCTTATATAGGCAGGTGTGTGCCTTTCAAATCATGTCCAATTAGTTGGATTTACCACAGGTGGACTCCAGTCAAAGTGTAGAAACATGTTAAAGATGATGAAGAGAAATGGGTGGAACCTGTGCCAAATTTCAAGTGTCAAGGGTCTGAATACTTATGTCAATGTGATATTTCAGGTTTTCCTTTTTAATAAATTCACAAAAAAAATCTTTGTCATTATGTGATACTGTGTGTAGACTGATGGACAAAATATTTGATATTTTAGCATAAGGCTGCAACATTAAATACTTTCTGAATGCCCTGTATATTGTCTCATGGTGTATATAGTCATATTGCCCAACCCTTTTAGTATGAAGATGTGTCTGACCTTGGCTTTGAGTGTGTTGACTGGCAGCTTGTCCAAAGAGACAGTCAGACAGAAGATAACCTGGTCATCCGACACCAGAGCAGACTGCAGGAGGACAAGCAGAGGACAAAACGTTTAACATTATGGACTCAGAGCTTCACTGAGCATCTCTTTGGTAACTATATGTAAAATCAATTAGCATACAGATAATCTCACATAGTAAACCTGCAACTAAAAACCAACAATTAACTATTAACTTTCTCAGTTGATTGTTTAGTCTATGACCTGGCCAGGTGTGTCCCCTGAGTATTTTAAAGCAGAGGGAAGAGCAAGAAAACCCCTCAAGCAAAGAACAGCTGAGAAGGATCATCTGTGAAGAACAGCAGAACATCTGTCCACAGATTTGTGTTAGACTGGTATCATGCACACCAAGGTGGATCCAATCTGGTGGGCACAGGTGGGTTTACAAAATCACAAAAAAAAAAAAGAAGAAAGAAATGTAATCTCACTAATCAAGTTTGTACTGACTGACTGTTGCAGCTGGTTATTTAGACCTTTCATTATATTTAATTAGTCAAACATTTCTGTTTTTCAAATTTAATTGGCTTCACTCCTCAGGTAGGATTTGAAATTACGTAACATTCCGGTGATATTTTTCACAACAAATACACAACAAATCATCATATTTTTGAAAATTCTGATCCAGTAAATTTGGTCATTTTTGCTCAATAAGTAACTTGAATAATAATTGTTTTACAAAATATCTGTTAAGTAATTTTGAGTCAATAATCAGTTAATCAAGTAATTATTTAAGCACTAAAACTTAACTTGTCCCATCAGAGCACACGCTGGAGGAAAACTTGTGACACACAATCTTTGCACAAGTAATGTATGTTTTGGTTTAGTTATGGTCTCTCAATTTATCTTCTCAACATGTACATAAGCCTTGACGCTGCCACTTAGCTGTTTTTTTTATTTTACTTAAAGATATGATTTGCAGGCTTTTCCTACAATCATAAAGTTGTCATGCAAAAATACCAGTAGAAGTGTGTATTTATCTGCAGACACCCTGCCCTCTGCCAGCGTTTTCTTCTTATTTTGCTGAGTCCACAGCTAATAACAGCTCACAGGGTGTGAGGGCAGGACTCAGCCAGGTTACACTGCTACCTCCATATATCTCCTCACTCTCTGTTAGTGTCATGGATATATAAAGAGCTGCAGGTCTGTGTCTGTTTGACCAAGGCCGAGGTTGAGCCTCGCACAAAACAATCAGAGAAACAATCAGAAAATAACATGGTGTTTCTCTGAACCACTGCATCTCGGAGAACTTGACACAGTTGTTCTGTGGACTTAGACTGTCTGTGTGTCTTCTGTTTCTCCATGTAATCCCAGACTGACTGCATGATGGTAGGTCAGGGCTTTGTGGGGACCAGACCACACACAGTACTGTACACAGCTGTATGCAAAAGTTTAGACACCCCTGGCCAAAAGTTCAGTTGAATTCTGAAGTGACAAGGAATAAATACGACCCCTACAGCTAACATACATTAAAAAACAAACCTTTCCATTAATGCACTTTACAATCACTTTTTAATTCATAATTTAGAAAACAGAAAAGATTCAACTGTAACTTTGGCGTGTACACAAGTTTGGACACCCTACTAAGTCAGTACTCAGTAAATCCTCCATTTTCATAATTTCAAGCTAGACATGCTTTGATAACTTTTATAGCATCCCTGCTTTGTAAGCATCACAGCTTCAGAAATTTTCTGATGACTCAGCGGTTGTTGGGTGTATCAGAGGAGGACATGAGGAGTATAGGGGCATGATCATGGACTTTGTGGACTGGTGCAACCTCAATCACCTCCAGCTGAATATCTCCAAAACAAAGGAGATGATTAATGATTTCCGAAAGAAGAGATCCATGCCTGCTCCTGTCACCATTGGAGGCATGGAGGTGGAGGTTGTTTCCAGCTACAGGTTCCTGGGAGTGCAGATGAACAACAAGCTAGACTGGTCCAGCCATATGGAGGTGGTGTACAAGAAGGGTCAAAGTAGGCTGCACTTTCTTCAACATCAGCAGACCTCTTCTGTGCACTTTTTACCAGTCTGTGGTGGCCAGTACACTCTTCTTTGGTGTGGTGTGCTGGGGGTAGGGGGCTCACTCTAGGGACAGAAACAGACCGAACAAACCGATTAAGAGAGTGAGGTCCACCATCGGGGCTGAGTTCAGCAGGTGGCTGAGGTAAGGATGCTCAGTAAGCTGAAGTGCATCCTTGACAATAATTCTCACCTGCTACATGACCTTAGGGTGTTTCGGTAGAGCACCTTCAGCCACAGACTGATTACCTCCGCAGTGCAGGACTCAACGCAACAGAGAGTCCATTGTGCCAGCAGCCATCAGGCTCTTTAATGTCCAAAAATGTCCAATAATCACCAGATATACAGCCTGCTCTCTAGAATATTAATGGTGCACTATTTTGTTTATTTTCACACATGCAATATCTTGTGTAATATTCTGTAACTTCCTGTATATTCTGTATATTTTGTATGGCTCTTGTTTTTCTTTCTTCTTGATTTCACTTTTCCCGTTTCATTTTATTTTAATTTATATTTGGTGATGGTTGATGTGCCGCTGCTGTAACAAAGCAATTTCCTGTCAAGGATCAATAAAGTACTATTCTTCTTCATTTCAGATCCTCAATCAGTTGCTTAGAGGAGCCCTTGGTTGTTGAGTGTCACCACAGGGTGTGAAGAGTCAGAGAATTTATCACCTCTGGAACGTCATCAGCTGACAATTCCTAACAACAGACCTTAACCTGGCCCACAAGTCCTGTCAAAGTCGAATCAAAAAATCTTGAGGCTCTGGAAGCAGAGGGGTGGCCAAACTTTTGCACATGCCACAGTTTTTATTTTCAAAAAATCATTTAACAAAAGTAACAGTGCATTAATATTTGAAGAAAGGGTCATTTTTAATGCGTTAGCTGCCTGCTGCTGTATTTACTTCTTTACATATTAACGCATGTTTCCATCCACTACTGTTGAGTGAATATTAGGAGTTGGTTCGTCCTGATCAACAGCTGGTGGCCCCATATTTCCTGTCATTAGATTATTGCAGAGGAAGAGGGCGCATTAAGATGACGTGATTAAAACTAATTAAGTCAAATCTCAAAGAGTGAGAAAATGTAGGGAACAAGATAAATATGTGGCATTTCTGATTGTTTTAAGTGAAAAAGGAATGTTACAGTCTCATCTGCGGATATTTCTCGTCTCCTCAGTGGACGGTTAAGTCACATGATTCATGTGCGTCATGGTCCATTGGTGTTTACACTGCACTGTTAAATACACAATTCTGCACCGTAGACCAAGGTAAAAACCTTCTGTGATATTTCGAGGTTTTTTTCCGAATTTGCGGCCTTTCGGGCTTTTTTCTCCCGAAATTGAAACAGTGCTTAAAAACATGTGGACTGAAGCCCACCTACTGCTGTCTGCAGCACAATGTGAATCACCTGTGGTGTTTCAGTATATGAGGGTCTCCTTCCTGCCTGCAGCCTGGCAGGCAGACAGCACTGGAGCTGAGTTAAAGTCCCTGAAGGTCTCACTGTGCTTTTCAAGTCTGAACACATCTGGAGCTCAAAGATTGTAGCAACAGGCAGCACAAAGGTCGCAGGCATTCGTCTCCGAGAGAATCAAACAACACAGAATAAATAGCGCGGTCAATGCAGAGAGGAAGTGTATAAATGACTGTGGTTTGTTTTCTCGTCAGCACAGAAATTGTGTGAAGGTTACTTGCCATCAGACTGCAGGTAGACCAGGGTGATGACAGTGAGTTTGTCGTTGAAGTTATCCTACGTGTCCTCCAAATACATTGTTCTAGGAGGGTGTGGAGAAATTGAGCCCTTCTTATCTACGTTCTTAATCCATCTTACCTTCACCGGTTCTCTCACACCCTGTCGCCCATCAGCCGAGCTGTTGTGAATGAGAAGCGGGTCGCACTGTCTGAATGTCCGGCTGCTGTCCGGGCTTCTTACACGGTTGTCTGTGAGTCCAGCAGCCGTCTCCCCGAGCTCCTCTTCCCCGCTGTCCTCGCTGCAGCTGTCTGGCTGCCATTCACCGCGTCTCTGCTGCCTGCTCTCGGCCACGCACACACTCGCCAGAGCAGACAGAGATCCCACTAGGTCTTTCCAGGGTAAAACACCGGAGTTGTCATCCTTCCCCACTGCGTTCCGGGACCGCAGGACCAAAAGGAACTGGACAGTCTCTCCAAGGTAGAGATGATTTCGCCGCGGAAGAGTTGTGTACTCCGCCGGGTCTGAAAGACTCGATATTGGAGCGGCGGGAAAATACATAAAATACTCACATAGTGACTCCATCGTTAGAACTATCGAGTATTGTTAACAAACATGAGCTAACTGTTGACCACCTGCTGCATTAAAAACTACCCGAGGAAGAAGCGTTTTGACCGGTCTCGTGTATGTTAAAAAAGACCGGAATGTCAGTTTGTTAGAAGACAAGCTAACGAAAACAGCCTAACATTTTATTATCACAAATAACATAATAACGGCCACATTTAAGCGGTGGATATCCATCCTCTCCGCCTCGCTTCCTCTCCCTGTTTGTAGCAGTACAAACAGGGCGGTTAACGGATGGCCGAAACAGTTCGTCAGACCACACTAATCTATCGGCAGAAAAACAGTCTGGCTCCATCTTTTTTTCTACAAAGAACTGAGCACAGTGCAGATAAGTGAAACCAACAATTAACAAAAATACATTGATTAAATGACAGAAACAAAAAGTGAACAAGTAAAAGAAGAAAAAATATGGTGGAAATCTGCTACCTGTGCTTAAAATATCAAATGTAAAAGTGGCCATTGTGAGCAAAGACTTGTTTCCTTGCGTTATATCATTAAATTGTCATTACTGATTACTTTTGCCTAAATGGAATTGAATGTTGCAGCAAAGCTAATTCAGCGAATAATATATTAAATACCAATATTTAATCAACTGTGAAGTAGTTTAACAACACATTCTGTGAGCTGATCCACGTCTTATATGTCAAATCTGAATTTGCCCAATAGCTGCAGTCAAAATAAATGTTTGCCTTTCCGCTAGAATAGAGGAATAGTTACATTAAGATCTTAAGTAAACTTACTAAAGTCGGCACAGCTCCCTCTTAAGCCATGTGGGCTTTTTACAGCTGTTACCAAACAGCAGCAGTGGGGGACCATTCCATAAGACAAGTATACAAACTAATGAACATTTCATTAGAGATAATTAGCAGCTAAAAAACTAAAGCAGTATGTTTTGATGGGAATTCCATGTTGAGATAAGACAGGGATGTAGCTCCCTGTTTATGACTCTGTGTTCTCTCTCCCACATGACACTACATTAAAATTCAAGATGATTAATGGGATTTCAAGTTGTTGATGCCATCAACCATTTTACCATCCAGCTGCTGAAAACTGAACGAATCAGTGAAAATGAAAGAGATCAGGAGACCGGTTGGTGACATTAAAGAAATGTTGCATTTATTCAGTACAAGAAAAAAAACAACTCAGTGGATGCACACAAAGAGCGTCATCGACTACAAATTTCAACAAATATATGCAGTTTCAAGTAAAATCCAAGCCAAGGTACACTGTTGCTTTCTGAATGAACTCTTGTACTTCCAGTTCAATGAAATCTACAAGTTGAGAGAAGATCCAAGAACTTCCTGCCAGTAATTAGTCCAGGGATGTGGACAGATAGTAGACAGAGATGGAAGCTGCTCAATGAAGTGTGCATGATCTAAGATGAACCATACTGAGTACCAGAGCTTCTGCTCATTTTTCAAAATCTGACATTTGAAGAGGGTTGACACAAGCCATAGCTTTTATTTTCTGCACCATTCTTATACACTATGTAACATACAACATGTTCACATATGAAAACTTGACTACTTGTAACAAGCTACAAAATAAGTCACAGTACCATATCAGTAAAAATATTTAAAGCAGATTTCTTCTGGAAGAATAAAAACAAAGCTCAGGAAGACAGCCATGACAATTACTCAGTTTTATTCTTTTTTCTGGTACTTATTATCAGATAATGTATTTGTATAATTGGGAGTGTGAGTAGGGATTAAACACACGTGTATACACAGTGTTTAAAGAACTACACTGTATTCACAAAATGAAAAAATAACTGGGAGATTGGGACATTTTGTGACTTCTGGGTCTTAATTGTGACTTGGCATCTCATAATAGAAAATATCTTATAAGTGAGAGAAATTATAGTACAATTACAAGTGCTCCATCATATAATTACAAGACCAAGATCTTGTCTGTATGAGATAATAATTCTGTCTTGTAATTACAAGATAAAGACTGGAGCATATTTTGTGATAGTAATGGTAAGATTTCTATTATGTGTGGGCCAACTCTTTCTCTCTTGATGCATGAATACTGATACTTTGGTGAGGGAGGAGGGGGCTGGTCAACATAGTTGAAACAAATATAATGATATCATGTACATAAAGTCACATATGAAGGAATCAGTGTGATTTTTCACACATAATTTCAATTACTCATTTTGTTATTTTTTAAAGCAAAAAATCTGCTGAAGTTCTAAATTTGGATGAATGACTTTTCTAAAACCATAGCATGATATGAAATTTATATCATGCTAAAATCCTAAATGTTAATACTGGATTATGGCCAAACCCTGACTGGCATTTTTCATCAGCGTTTCAACCTTGGCATTCATCCATGTCCCAAAATCAACAGTGAATTCCATCATACTCTTCCCCTCATCACCACTAACCTTTAAGGAGAGCAAACCCCTGATAAATACAGTATGTACAAATGGCAAATAGAATAATAAATACAGAAGGGCATTGTTTTAGAGCCCTGGTCCATTACATGACACTCTAAGGCATGAAAAAAATCCTATGGCGTTTCTATGACCGCAGCTGTTCTGTGTATTAGTGTTTGTTCTACAGCTCATGAATCAGCAGTGCCCCAGGACAGCAAACATGTACTAGATTTAGTCCAGTTATTCACTGTAATACAGGCATGTGGGGCTGGTTTATACATCACAATACAATTATGGCACTGGTGCAAATAATATCCCTACCTTAGACAAACAAACTGACTTAGCTGTTCTTAGAGCCTTGGAACTAAAGTGGAATTAAGCATGTAGAGTTTGTCCTGATGGTGGCACTGGAGGAAACGTCATGGAGACATTTAAATCAAAAGGTGCACGTCTGGGAGTGTAAATATTCAGAGCAAATTTTATGTCAGTCTGCATATTAGGAGATACACCGATCAGCCGTAACATTAAAACCACTGATAACTGAAGTGAATAACATCCGTCATCTTGTTACAATACAATGTTCTGCTGGGAAACCTTTGGTCCTGACATTCACCTGGATGTTGTTTGTTGTTTTTAGACCAGGCACACACCCCAAATGGCAACAACACTCGCCAATGTCAGGTGCCTCCCCCAGCAGGATAATGTTCCCACCACACCACAAAAACTGCTCAGAAATATCTTGTGGAACATGATAACGAGCCAAAGCTGTTGACCTGGGTTCCAAACTCCCCAGATTCCTGGAGACATCTCTGAGCAGTTGAGCTGGTGTATCTTACATGCAAAGTTGACATGTTGGACTGAGGGTGGCACTAAAGAAAGCTTAGAGACGAGCTAATATTTAGTGAATGTGCAGTAAGAAGGTCAGGGCCATGTGCCTGTTAGAATTCTATATTTACGATGAACAAATGGAGACTGACTTGATGGTGGCTTTGGAGGGAAGGTCAGAGTTTCACCCAAAAAAATCTGTCAAGTCTGTCATACACACACATTTTGTGGAAAATGCCCATTTGTTTTCCATAACTTGCATTACAGCCTAACCAATACATTGAGAATGTATGTAGCGTCTGAGCAGAGTGAAAATATACTAAGACATGTTTTGTGCCATTTCTGCAGTCAGTGTCAGTTTAACTATGAGCAGGGCTCAGGCCACTCCTCAACACGCTCACACGCCCACACACATACCACAGTGAACCAGGTAAAGTTAAGCAAGCATATTGCTCGGGGATAAAAGGTGTTTTTGATGACAACTGCATACCTCCAGCCAGGAAGTTTGGAAGAATAAGTCCACAGCTCCGGAGTGGGAACATTTTGGGTCTGCCAATGTGAGGTGTTCAGGGGACGTCTGTAAATTGTAGCTACAGAAAATTACCTGGGTTACAGCTCCCTCTAAACTGCATGCACACTGGTCACACACCACCATAAGTAAAGTAAATCTGTGGGAAACACTGAGGTGAACAAGCTGCTGTGTCAACATTGGTTTATTATATTTATTCATATTTAAGATTTTTTTTACAATCCAATCTGAATATCTGAATATTCTTAAGAATTAAAAATGTTTATCTTTATTATTTTATCTTACAATATATGCTTCTGCTTAAAAAAACAATAGTGGCTGATTCAAACACTCAAATATTTATATTTGTATTGGCCTCAAAAAAAAAAAAAAAAAATTGGTGTTAATTATTCCTGTTGGACCGTGTTCTGGAACCCTGATATTTCAGTGAATGAGCAGCTCATGAAAAAACGTTTAGGGGAAGAATGTTTCAGCAGCACATCACCTCAAGGAAGCTCAAGGAACTGTTGGAATATGCCTACCACCTCAACCAGAACACTGTGCAGCTGAGTTATGTTCCTAAAGCCATGTGATGTCATGTGGAGTGTCAGATTCTTTTTCAGACCTTCTTCATACTTGATATTGGCAAAATTGTTCTTTTCAATATTCAGTGCAGTCCAATGTGAACTGTGCTCTGCTTAATTTCTATCATGATCATGGAGAATACTCAGCTCTGATTACATCAGAGGGTGTGTATCTATTCATCCATCCATCATCTATACTGGCCATTTTTTGAAGATTGACCTTGTTGCTGTGGATCAACAATGGTAACCACTGTCAGTGGTGTTTGCATGTTCTCCCACAGTCCAAAGACATACAGGTTAATTGGTGACTAACTCATTCATAGGTGTGAATGTGAGTCAGTTATATGTCAGCCCTGTGACAGACAGACTGGCACTCTGTCCAGGGTGTACCCTGCCCCTTGCCCAATGTCAGCTAGGACTGGGTCCAGCCCCCTGCAACCTTCAAAAGATATCTGGAAACAATAATGGATGGATGGATGGATGGATGGATGGATGGATGGATGGGTGGAGAGTCTGAAGCTCCAAACTGTAACATCTTTTCCAATGCTGACAAAGGTAAGTGTCAACACAAATATTATAACAGTATACAGTGCCAAATATGAATAAACAGTGCTGTATATCATCATCTGGCACATTGCCATAGAATAAGCACGATAATTCATTCTGTAACTGTGTGGCTTTAAAAAGGACATAACATATCACATCTTATGTCTCTGTGTGACTGCTTAGACCCCCCACATGTAAAATATTTATCTCTAAATATCATTCTCAAATGACTTGACTGCAAGGCTGTGAAACAAATGAGGCCATGGTGCATCAGTGCTGTCACTTTGCTGTGTTGTTCTGACTGAAAGCACAAGTGAAAACCACAGCAGACAGGCATCTCGCTTTGAAGCACTCTCAAAGTTCATACACACATCCGCTTGTCTGCTGTCCAGTCCCACAGCAGAGAGCGAGGTGCTTGCATGGGTTCTGTGTGTGCTCTGCTTTTCCTCCCACATCACATGACAACCACATTAACAGATGTATGTAAAGGAGAGTGGCTGCTCACTGCTCCTGGACACTTAAACTGTTTCTGCTTTGTATTGTTTACTGGGAGTAACTTCAGAGACCACTCACAGACTAAGGAGAGGACAACAGTGCACAGCTTACATGGCATATAATAAATATAAGAAATCACTTCCGTGACAACAGTCATATATTTGGGTTGTGGTTCAGTCTGTCTGACCCTGAACTGACCCACGAGACCACTGACTGATTGAGAAAAACATGAGGTTCTAGTGGAGTTTGCTGTAAGTCTTAAGTATATTTATTTTACTGGAAACCATTAAATTTCCTCAGGGGATTTAAGTAAACACTTCAATGTAAGAATACCCCATTACAAATAAAGGATAGCACTTTAAAAGTCTATCCAGTCTATCAGTTGTTATATTTAATCATATTATAATAAGATGCCTCTCTGATGGTGTGCCCTGATAAAATCAGCTTACTCTCCTCAGCACTGTAGCTGTGGAATCATGGCCAGACCTACTGTAGCAGTGATGTGTGCTCACAGATCCAAAATGCTGTTGCAGAGTTGTTTCAGCTATGTTTGTAAAGGACATCCACTGCAGCAGTGAGGCTCACTGATGTTTTTTAGTCACATAAACCTCATAGTTTTACAATGTCAGCAGACATGCACGAGCACATTTCTGTGTTGCTGAACTTTAAGTATGATAAACTATCCTGACCACACTGGCGAGGAAGCAGCAGGTTTTACTAGCAGGCTATACTAGCACATGATTAACACACACTGCTGAGATAAACACAGCTTACGCTGTATGACATAATGGTGAAGATGATGAAGCATTTCAGCTTCTTCCTGAAAGGTGAAGACAGCAGTTTTTATAAAACTTGTGTTCATTTGCACGAACATCAGGACTAATAGCAACACCAGTCTGAGATAGTGTTACCCACCATTTCAACCATGGTCTCAGCTGTTACAGCAAGCTATCACAGATAACTTGACAATGATATATGTAATTGCCATTCATGGGTTATGCCCTCCATATACAAGCAAAGTCAGATTTAACAGTTTGTCTGGGTTTATGCACAATGTCTGTATTCTCAGCTCTTTACTTTCACCTGATAATGTCAAAAAGTGTGTTCAGTGACCAGTTACAGGTGCCCAGATCTTTTGAAGCTACTTTGTTTTGTAATTGATCGATTTTATTTCAGTTGTTTTTTTAAGTACGTGTGTGTAGGCTAATACTAATGTCCCCTTGAGACAGTACAGTTTAATCTAAAATGAGGTCAAGTTTAAAGACACACTTTTGTGATTTTGTTTTAATGCCACACAGCACCCCACCTAAAATAACTGCTTGTTCAAGGTTTAGTACCAAACTATCATCAGAGATCAGGGAGGATTTCTGGGGAGTTGAAGACATTATTGTGCATTCTAAAAAAATTAGGGAGTGCCGTTGCATTGAGATTCATCTCGGCCCACACTTTTAATAGGTGACATTACATCTACTTTGCAGACAGTGGAAGAAACTAATGTGCCTAAATGGTGATACTCACCAGCCTTCTGCAGACTGGTGAGTATAAAGCGGCTCAGAACAAAAGCACAGGCCTCAGATTGTTTTCCCCTCTTGTATTATTAAAGAGAAATTTAAGAAGCTGTTCAGGTTAACAGTCGGAAGCTGAGCTACAGTAAGTGTTTGCAAGAAAGAAGTTTACCCTAATTATTTTTGTTCTCTACCAGCCATTACTGACTTTACAAACTGTATCAGCCATGGAAAAATAGTGTTCTATACATACTATAACCCTAGTTTGTCCTCTAATGTATCACTTTACATCAGAGCTACATAGGTTACCTGAAAGATACTCAGCAATCTCTGAAAAACCCAGACGGTGGTTTGATAACACAGAATCACCACAAAGACTCTCTGGAAATACCTTCAAAACCATGAGAAATGCTGTGAAACAGCTTGTGTGTTTCAAAGATCATTAATTATTTATCTTAGAAAAACAGATGCTTAGCTCAGTGACTCATGTGACAGTTCTGCATGAGAGGCACAAACTGGGGCTATGTGTACCTTTACGCTGAGAAATTTCAAGCATGTGCACCAAGGTCAACATGAAAATCAGAACTCTTAAAAGTATTCATATGGACAGGGAATAAAACAGGCTTCCATGTGTCTACGGTCACACGCTAAGACTGTGAGATAAACAGCAGAGGGACCTGCCGACAACAGGAGTGCTTGGGGAAAAAAAGTGGTCCTTTCACATTCTGCTGAAACAGAACATATGTCCGCCTATCAGCTTGTAACTGCAGCCATGAAAGCATCCCAGGTGCTCAGAGGTCAAAGGTCAAGTCCACAAGGATTACACTAACTATGAGCAGAGACAGTTTTAAGGAAACAGGCAAACGACCAAAAAGTTAGAGTGCAAAGGAGGATCTTTTTGTTTTCCCATGTGTAAACCACATTCATCTCAGTTTCTAACTGTTCAAAGACCAAAGGTACCGTATTTAGGAAGTGGACTCACCTCAAACTATCTCAACCTTCCTTTGTCTTGCCCTCGCATCAAAGTCTGGTTGCTCCGCATTAAATGGCTTCCATCCCAGTCTCTCTCCCCCTCGTCCACTGTCCTCCCCCCAGCCTCTCCCCCCACTAGCCTCTCTCCTGTCCTGGATGAGTCTTGTCTTATAAAATAGCCACCAGCTGCCACCATCCGTCCCACGTTCTGTTGCACAGGTTGGCCTTGGACCGCCGGAGCCCGAAGGAACTGTTTAGCATCCAGCACATCTTTGTATTGGATCTCGGGCCTAATCATCCTGAGACAGGCTGTTCTGGTGGTGTTGTCCAGCCCTGGCTGGAGCTCATAGCCAAGAATCTTCACTAATCCACTCTGGAACGGCCGGATGTTTTTGTCTCGGATCCTGTGTGCTTCCACAGGTTTCCCCCCATCCCTGAGACAAACCCGGGCCAGATCTTCCCGCCGCATCCTGAGAAGAGACACTTCCTGCTCCATCTGAGAAAGACCAAACCTGTCGATTTCCTCCCAGAAGGTCTGGTTGAAGGCTTTGTATAAGTGCCAGTCTAAGGCATTCCACTGCCGCAGCTTCTCCCGCTGTTCCTCTGTTAGTGACAGATTGGGCAGTGTCTTGGCCTGTGAATGTCCACCTCTGACACTGACACCAGCCACTGCTGCTGCTTTGCCCACCCAACTTCCACTCATCCCCCCAATGCCACTGGGTTTCTGCTGCCGAGCATTGAGGCTGAAGGAGACAACAGCATCCAGTGGCCAGCAGAGGGCATGCCTCAGCAGGATCATGGACTGGTCGAAGTACTCAGACACTAGAATCAGCTTGAAGTTCCGGCGCACCATGGCCACGCCACGCTGAGCCAACGCCATAGAGAAATTAGCATTGTGGTCCATGCCAAAGTCAAACCACAGTAGGTTGCGGGCATAATGGTTGTTGCGGAGACGGGGGTCATAGTATTTCCTAGGGTCATCAGCAAAGTCACCCAAGCCTTTGGCTTTCCTAAAGGCAGGTGCTACTTCTTTGTAATAAGCAAAGGAGGACTCAGCCAGAGAGACCGGATCCCTGATGATAGAAAAGTAAAATGTGTCTGCTGGCATAACCTTTTCCACCTAAGAGACAGAGAAGAACTTTGTTACAAAAGTGTGCTAGTAATGTGATGCTATCCAATTACAACAGTAGCTAAACTACATCCTCAGAGCAACAGTGTACAGAACGTAGTTGACAAATGATCACCAGTAAACTGTCAACCCTTTGAGGAAGGAAACTACTGAAGTGCTTTCAGACGGTGAGCAGTCACTATTCGTGCCTTCACTGTGTTGAATGTAAACACAATGTACAGAGGTCAGCAGAGATGGAGGACAGCTGCCACTCTCACATGTAGCTACACTGCAAAATCATCTCTACTAGAAAGAAGCCAGATATTTTAAAATAGAATCAAATGGTCTTACACAATGCCAGTTTTGCTTGGCTGTAATTTGTAAAACTAGTATAAAAGCCTGTAAAATGTTTTTGCAGTTTAACAGTACACCCCAGCCTAAGATTAGTAATTGGCAAAAAAAGCTTAAAGTAAAACACAGTTTCTTCAAACAGTATAATACATTTTTTTGACGTCTAAATCAAGGCACCTGAAGCTTTTTTTCTTTATTAAAAACTACAGCAAGGGAGCTAATTTTACATGTTTCTGAGTCCACAGAATCATGGTCTACACCTTTTTATGAGCCAAGTGCAAAATCAGCTAGACCCACAAAGTCTAGGGGCAATAAACAACGTTTTGCTTTTTAGCATTGCCTGATTATAAGAACTCCATTCCCCCTCTCACACCTCTCAGTCCAGGATGTATTCTATTTGATGAGGTTAGAAAAGAACAAGTTTTACGGTCATGGATCTCTTGTTAGATTTAATAACACTGACTCATAGTTTTGGTACATGAGGAAAAGTTGTCACTCCAGTTTGACTTAACCTGGCAATTTTCACTCAGCTTGACATGAAGTCAGCTGGTTATCATCCAGATAACATACCAGTAGTTGGTGATATTGTGACAAATAGTGATATGTAACCAGTTAAGGAGGCTACTGTTGAGTGTCTGGATGCAGGTAGGTTTCAAGAACACTTTTCAGATTCACTAGGTCAAAGGCTACTAATGTGTATATAATATAACTAGTAACTCCTAGTAATAGAGCTAAAAAAATCAGAATGACAGTTGGACTGGATAAAACTGCCCCTCAAGTCAAGCAGATAAAATGTAGATATAAGACTGGATCAAGCTGCAGAGTATTTGCTCTTTTTTGGATGAGAGCTGTAGTTAACGGCAGTGTAAAGGTGCTGCATGACAGGGCTAGTTTTCAGGACATTTTTTTTCAATGTCAGTATTTTTTCAATGTCACTGATTTTCAGTTTCAACTTTCTGTCGCTGTTTTAGCGTGGAGAGGCGGGGCTTAAGTGGAGGGGCAAGCAGTGTTGGTGGGTGCAGTAAAGCACTTGGCTAGACACACACGGAGACAGAGAAAGCAAGCAAAACATGAATCACCTGCAAACCACCTTTGAAAGGCATTAGTTTTATGTAATGTTGCTGGTATGATGTCAATATGACTATCAACAGATTTTTTTCAGGTCTACTTTTGCTGGGAACTGTGCGCATCATGAGTGAAAAATAGGGGAGACCCTAAACTGTAGCCAGGCTCGAGCTGGCATGTCACTCGGCTGTGGCTCTAACCCGGTTACATGGGCACCGAAATCAAAACCAAGTGGTTCCTATAGACTGTATCTATAAATAAACATCTTTTCTAGATACAGTCTATGGTCGTTCCATGACCTCCATGCACACATAATGCAACTCCAGCAGTGTCTTGAGCAGTACTATGCAAATGTGCTGCAGCTTATGTGTGGATCTCGCGCTCATTGTCCCTCCACTTAAGCCCCACCTCTCCACCCAAAAAACAGTGACACAAAGTTGAAACTGAAAACCAGTGACATTGAAAAATTTGTGACATCGTAAAAAAAAAAAAAAAAAACTCACTGAAAGAAGACAGACATGTCGAAAAAATCTGCAGATTGTCATTGAAAAACACATCATAATACAAAAGATAAAGTAAGATAACAATATTGTGAGGTTGGATTTTTTTGATGTCTGGGTTTTATTTTTCAGTAAAACTAAAAAAAATGTTTTTACAATACAAATATTTCTATGCCAATGTTTCCTTTTTCAGGTACAGTTTGGGTTTTGTTTTCAATGCCAAATTTATTGTCAGTGTTTTATTAATGTCACTATTCTAGCTTCCACAGGAATACTCATCCAGTTTTTGGCTACATCCTAAGAATGTCAGGTCAGTGTTCTGTGTTATGCTGCTGAAGTAGAATCAGAGGGCTGCTAACCAACTATCAGTATTCCACTCACCCCTCTCCTCTTCTACATAACTCACCTCAGGCTTATTAAATCTCATGTGATTGCCCATGATGTGGAACTCCACAGCTCTAGGACCTCTGTAACCTTTGACCCTGTGAGCATTGAAGGGCAGCGGGTAACCCAGCTGGTAGCCCAGTGGCAGGGCAAAGCGGAGGTTGCGTTCCTCTCCAAAGCGATACAGCATGTTGAGCACAGTGCTGCTGGCCGTCTTGTGGGTCTTAAGGAACATGATGTGGTTGTGGGGCTGACAGGAGCCCAGAGACGGCCCCTGAGCATCAGGGGATGAGAAGATGGAGCGAGCAGCTGGCTGGACACTGCTGGAGGACAGGTGGAGGAAAGGGATTTCAGTTTAGTGCCTCAAAGCTGCACTAATCAACTGACTGTGCTTTTTTTCCCCTAACATTTTCAACATAACTTTATACAGTCATACTACACCAATGTTGTTTGCACTGCAGCACCCACGTGACCAAAAAAAAAAATCAGTTAATGCAGTTTTGACCTTCATAACTACGTGTCTTTTCAGCCTTTCATCCATTTTCGAGTCATCCGTCTCATGCTCATCTGACAGAACTGGTGTTTCACCTGCACCTTATGCTTGTAAATGTCACACAAAGAATTTTTACACTATTTTCTTCCATTTTACACACATAACTGACAGTCATTGTTTGATGGGCTACAAGCTGAGGACCTACACTACAACTCCATAATGTGCCTGAATGCATCCACAGAGGCTGCTGCTGCTACTTGATCAAATGCTGCTCACGCTACGCCTCCTGCGTACACACAGCTTAACACTGAAATGTAAACCTGCAGAGCAGGTCATCATTCTTGTGAACTGAAAATGCTTTTTGGGATATACCAGGGCAAAATTTGTCACACGATACACTGACAGATAAAGAAGGATGGTCAAGTGGCAAACTGTTCAGTAGTTTGCCTGTGATATGGACAGATGGAGATGACATTTTAGAATAATCAATAGAAGTCTGGAAGTGTACAACAAATAGTCACGTATTAAATGTCATCCTACTTGGCTTCTAACAACTCAAAGCTATCCATTATGAGCAGATGAACTCTTTCCCTTCCTATGTGAAGTTATACAAAGCTGGTAAACAGAATACGAAAGAAGATCCCAAAAAGACAAGCTGGCAGACAAAGATAATCAGATACATGTGCCTGTTCTGACTAGCCTGCTAGAAAGGCACAGCAAGTCTACATCATCACCCACCTCTACCGAATTGCAGCTGGTGCTCACATTGCTCAGAACTAAATTAGATGTGATACGGACTACAGTGATTGCTTATGGTAGGCTAACTTAACTGAGGAACCCTTCCAGGCCCTCAAAGCATTGTCCTCCATCCTGGCCGATGCATGTCCTCAAGTCATCCAAAAACGCTGACCTGAAGGGCTGAAGCTTACAAAATAATATTAGGATTGTTATCTACCAAAGTCTACTGAGGATCCTCAGCCCACAGCTTTCCTCTATGAAGCCCTGGTAGAGATAATCTAGGACCAAGTGCTACAGAAACTTCACCGTGCCCATTGTATGCTAACTGCTAAGTCACAACATGGGGACAAACCCAGAATGTGATTGCATGCTTCCACTGGCATCAAATCAGGAGTTTGTTTTTTGATAAGCTTGCAAAGAAATGACCTGAAGTACCAGGATACACTGGTCAACATCTACAAGGACTTGCTTTACACAAGGATTTAAGCAAACTTGGTTACTTACCTATGTAAGTATAATAATAGGAAAATTATGATATTATTATGATGTATTTGTCTGAATTCGCCAGGGGAAGTTAGAAACTATTTAGAGAGAATGCTTGTATTGCCAGCGGGGTGTATGCCTGTAGGAACTGAGGCTTTTGTAATTACTGTGTGATGTATTAATTATGACAGATTTATTGCTCCTTTTTTTCCTCTCTCCCTCATGTAGACAGTCATCATTTGATTTTAGCTGGTGATTTTAATCTTATTCCAGCCTTCCTCTAGATCTTCCACTCAAACACACTTCTGCCACACTACAGAAAACATTAGGCTTAAGCCGCCTTTGGAGATCCACCCATGTATCCGTCTCCTACCTTTTTCTCCCATGTTCACTATTCATACTTAAGAATTGATTTGTTATTATCTTTCATATCTTATTGACAATACACTTTTACAATGGACTAGTACTTACTACAACATAGTGATCTCAAGCCAAGCCTCCATGTCAGTTGACATATGTTTCCCTAATCACAGCTCCCTACCCAGACAGTGGAGGCTTTCCCCAGTATTGTATTTAAAGTACCTTTACCATGTCCTGATTTTTTTTCTTTTGTTCTGACTTTATTGCTTGGATTTAGTTGCTGTAGGGCTCTCCTGTTGCATGTATTCTCACCAATGGTGTGAGGTTCCACTGTTTTGCTCAACACTGTGGCATCATCTCTCCTCTTCTGTTTACTATGGCCATTGAACCCTTAGCCATTTGCCTTTGATGTTACCATCAGTATGGGTATCACTCACAAACTGTCTTTATATGCAGATGATCTGTTACTATACAACTCCAACCTGGTTTCATCTCTCATAATCGTCAAAGACATTTTAATTCATTTCAGCAAATACTTACTACTTACTAATACTAGATATTTGTTTAATTTTTATGAAGGTGAACCAAATCAAATTTTGGGTGGCTTCACATCTTAGCTCTTTCTCATATTCCTGCCCATAGTAGTTTTGGGTTGCTGTACTTGTTGGTTGGTTGAAATCATACATTACACTTCTTTGCATATTTTTACTCTAGGAGGGTTATCAAAAGAAAACTGGAATTACTGCCTTGCAGTTATATGCCTCTGCCAACAAGTCAAGTTGCAGGAAAAATGCTCACTCTCCCCACCTCTTCCTGACTTATGGTGTTACATAATAGCTATATTATGATGTCACATTGGAGTTGACCTTTAACATTCAGGATATTAAATGTCATCACTTCATCATTTTATCCTATTAGATCTTTGTGTGGAATTTGGTCTTAATTAGCATATAATTTGTTATTATGGAGATCCCCCCCCCAAGAAAACACATTCACATGAAAGGGACAGACAGACAATCTGAAAACACTGCCCCTGGCCACAGCTGTCACCGACATGGATGCATAAAAACAATATACTTTGATGCCTGGGTCACTGTTGTCTCTGTTCACAAAATAAGAGAAAGCAGTAGTACACACACCATGCAGTACATGCAATACAAACGTGGTGGCAGACCAAACTCTTTAGACAGTGGTGGTAACAGTGAGAAGTTACCACTGTGTGTACAACTCTGCTGCCACAACAACCAGCTACATCTGTACACCAGTCTGTAACCTCACTGCTGCTCACATACTATAGTTAAGGTTGTAGCTAGAATATTATGGCTTAGAATAGTACACAGTGCATACAATAATTGAACTAAACCAATATCATAAACATAATCCAACTTTGAAGCTGATGTTGCTCCACGCCTGATTTTCCACACAGTGAGGGGTGTCATGTGATTTGGGGCACTTCTGTACATTTAGGCTCTGTATCATTCTTCTCAGTTCTTCAGTGTGGTTTTTGTGGTTGTAGTCACAGACTGAGCAGACAGCTGCAAGCTGAAAATTAGTCAACCCATGTCACTGTGGTAAATACTTGAGCACACACACAGGAGCAGAAGCTGCATTTTTTTTTTTACTGCATTGTTGTACATAAAGTGCACATACACTACTGTTAATGGTAACCACACACTCAGAGCACCCTTAAGTTGCAAACATTACCTGTTTTTTTCCCATTTAGGGGCACAGCAAGCTGAAAACACAACAGCTGACATATTTAGCCAGTTGTAATGCAAACTTATTAGCAGGCAGTTACCCACTTCAACATCCAGCAGTACTACAGACCCATCCCACTATCAAGCCTTCTGTGGGAAAGCTGATCAACAGGATGAAAGCAGCATTACTCTGTGATGTCAGTGCAGGTATTTTGCCTTTGGCAGCTAATAGAAAAACACCTGCTGTCATAAGTGATTGGCATGTGGCCAGAGGTGTTACATCCCTGGAGGTGTTATGCCTAGAAAACACTGAGCAGCAGTTTGCTCTGTGTGATTCAATGATGACTTACCCTTTCAGGTATAAGTCATCATTTATACCAGCAAAATCTTACATGGGAATCAGTTCATCTTATGAAAAGGACATTATGGTACATTCACGCAGTGGGTTAAACTCTAGCTTTGACATGCAAATTGTAAACCATCTTTACAGTGCTAACTTTTGATGGAACAGAGAGCCAGAGAGGGTTCAAAATAGAAAGAAAGAAGAAATTAGGTGAGCCATTCCATTCAGTTTTATGTAGTCAAGCTCTGTGGGAGTATAAATTGTTTCAAAAAGAGATACAGCTTGGTTTGATACATGGATGACTATTTTAATGTACTGTCTTATGGAGGCTAAACAATCAGTCACCCAGGCTGATAGATCTGCCTACAATTGCTCACTGCAAATATATCAGCATCAACATTGATGATGCCCAATAAATAATAATGTTTTCATATTTTTTTAATAGAACAATAAGTTAACATTACTATTATTTATTGAAAACATGTATTTGAACCATGGACCTTGGTCGGATGACTGACTACAATCCACATCCCTTTATGATTAGCTAAAAAAGCTGTGATCAATTCTCAGTTCCACCAAGACAGTCACTGTAAAGACAGCAGTCAGACCACTGGTCAGCACTGTAAATTAGTATGTCAGAGTTCTCTAAAGCAGAACTTGACCTGATCAATTTTCACCCCTCCGATCAAATCCACTGTTTGTGGACATTAAGTGATTTTGTCACAAAATATGAGGCTAGCAACTGTAATGCAAATAGCAGAAATGAAGCTACAGAAATTAAAACCAGATGAGAATGCAGTGAGGAAATGAAATCAGATACCTCTTGTTGAAGATGACCCCCAGCAGCTGACCAGCAAAAGCAATGGCCACAAAAAGCAGCAGTGCTTTCCACATCCAAACTGGACCCAACCGACCGCACACCAGCCATCGCAACATCCTGGGGGAGGGGAGGAGGTGAGAGGTGAGGATGGATGGATGGATGGATGGAGATGCAGGGAGCAAAAAGGACGTGGAAAGAGAAACAGAGATAAAGAGAAAAGTGAGCCAGAGAGGGAGAGATCTGGGTGAGTCATAAAACAAACATGACTAAGACATCATCATAATCAACACAGGGAGGAAAGCACCCCGAAAACATCCAGAGGCAACAGGACCTGCTGTACTCTTTAGATACCAAATGTCAACACGGATTCTTCAGAATTCCATTTTCTGATCAATATCTGTCTGCTCAGTATATGTGCTGATAGGTTTATTTTAACTTGAAAAGGAACAAACCAACAGTCAGCTATATGAGCCTCCCCGAGCCATGACAGTCCTGTGAGCTGTGACCCAATCCTAATACCCACACTTGCAGTATTAGTGAGTAGTTGTACTTGTGTAACATACTGTATCTGCAGTAGCTGTCATAGTACCTGTTCAGACTGCAAGAGTGTGGAAGTTTATCAGAGCTCAGTGGGAGTTGGAGGTCATATTGTCACTCCTGCAAGTACTAATACTGTACTTAACATGCCCACTGCCTGACAGTGAGTTAACACACACTAATGTGGTCAAGTGTGGGTACTGGGACAGACCCGGTCTCGTAGCAAATCTAGAGATCACATCTACGAGAGTGAAAAAAAGACTCTGCACACTGATCTGAGCTCGGTTTGTGCTTGTTGGAGAGATATCTCTGGCTACCAAGCGGAGTGAACACTGGGAACACTTTCTTCAGTCTGTCCCTGTTGGAGAGCTACCACTAGCTAGCAGCTGCCTGCACATATCAAACTGATGTCTTGTCAACACAAACAATGCAGATGAATTAGTGAGCAGACTTTGAGTGTCTGTCTTGTCCGTGCTCACAGTGATCATTACAGTGCATGTCTGTGCAGCTATATGGGACAGCATTTGTTTTGGTTTTTTAAACATGCAGAACAATGATGCTCTTGTAAGTAAAGTATTTTACTATTCTTTTACTGTTTTGCACATGTCGGTGAAAAATATAAATATGTCATGTTTTAGTTATTCTGCATCTGAAAATAAATCCTTGGTCAACACAGGAAATGTGTGACAATTTAGGCTGTAAGGTGCACTTTACACAATTTCATCTTCAACAAAACAAGAGTGCTGCTCACTTGTTGAATGTAGAAGAAATATAAGTTCCCAGGATAAATTCTGAAAAGCACTTTACTCAACACTGATATTTGTCTGATCTTATTGAATCATCAAAAATTAAACTGAATCTAAATTAATTGACTGGGGACTTGAATTGAATCCATGTGGGCAATCAGTGCCAATATCAACCTAACGCAGCAGAGACAAGGATAAAATCTGCACAAGGAAATTCAAATTCTGACTAATGTAGCAGGGACCGACTGTACTTCTGTTCTCAGTGGTCCAGAACTGGATCTGTGAGTGGAAGACAGATGTGACTACATTTCTACATTTGCATACACAGTGTAAATTTACAAGTCAGAACCAAGTTAATGCAGTCACTATGAGTGTTCTCAGTTATACACACAGGGATACAGCTACAATGACCAACCTCATCTGATTCAACCACCTTCATATTATATTCTATTATATTCAACCACCTTTTCTCTGCTTTACATGACTGTAAGTTGAATTACTGTACAGCTGGTCCAACCAAACTGTCAATCTGAAAACATCTCTATTTTCTCACTATATTCCAGGACATTACAGTTTGAACTGAAAGAATTAACTAAAGAGTAATACACAGATTAATACATAGTAAAAAAAAATGTTGTTTGTTCCTGGCCTTATTTGATTCAGCACTAAATGATACTGTCTAATAACACACAGTAAATGTGTTGTAAAGGGTTGTGCAGTGTTTGTTAGAAGTTTACTAGAGGACAGAACCAGAGTAGCTATAGGAGATGGTGTGTGATGTAACGTGTTGTCTCGTCAGGATCCAAACAGAACCAAAGACTATGAAGGACTGAATGGTTTCATGTGATAATCGGTTTCAGAGACAATAAGAGCGGTGATAGACACAGAGAAATCAGCATTGGCCCCCACCCCACTCTCTCCACCACAACACAAAGCAGCCTTTAGTTGATAACACAGCTTTCATTTACAAACGCGCGCGGGGGCGCGCGCAGGAACGGTTCTCGCAGATGGACTGAATAAGTATTAAAAGACAGGCCGTAGCGCGTGAAGGAGCCTTTCCAGTTCTCCACCTACACCTTCTCGTTTTCTGCAGGATCTCAGCCCAACGCCGCCCTTTCTACACCACAATCTCTGCATCCCAGTCGGTGTAAACCGCCTCGGATTTCCGCCTGGACCTTCTTCTCGTCCTCCTCCTACCACACTGACCGCTCCTGCTAGCTAGCTACCGTTACCTGGCTCTCCGTCTGAAAAGCATAGCTGTGTCCCCGGGCCGGTATCGGTGACGGTGTTATTGTGTAGCTGCAGAGAGCTCGGAGCATCTCGAAGGCTTCAACTGCAGCTGATCCGCCGCCAGTATAGATCAGGCCACGGACCCGCAGCAGCCCTGCTGACCGACACGGAGCCTGGAGGACTCTCTCAGACCGCTCCTTTAGTCTTTGACCAAATTCTCTTCTGTGTACAGACAACTCTAATGCTTATTCTGCTGACGGCCAAGACTCACGGACTGTGAGCGGAGTGTGTGCAGAAAAGGGGAGAGAACATGTAGTACTTCCGGACACTTGCAAAATAAAAGCATTTTGACGGACATTCGGTGAGACAATGGAGGATTCATGCAGTCTGCAGGAATTTACAAATACTGAGGAAACATCTCATCTCATGTGGAATCATGAGAAAGCCTACACGGTTTTTCCAGGTGCTTGAGTTTTTATTGATTCATTTTCTATCATTTCAAATCACAACCTGCCAAGCATCTAATTCTAGGGAAGAAGGAAACATTTATTTATTTATTGTTTTGCTGACCTAAAGATAGATTTTCAAGGGACTGGCTTACTAAACAACCACTATTTGTC
The DNA here is from genome assembly GCF_001640805.2 of Lates calcarifer. Taxonomy (NCBI): domain Eukaryota; kingdom Metazoa; phylum Chordata; class Actinopteri; family Centropomidae; genus Lates; species Lates calcarifer. The sequence continues at coordinate 938,766 of NC_066846.1, forward strand.
AGTGTCTGGTTGTGGGATGTTAAGCAACCCTTTCACATGAAATTCATTAAAAAAGATTAATAATCTTTAACTTTATCTCGTTTTGGTCAAATATTGTTGTCAAGTGATGAATCCCTTATGAAACTGCATATTGGTCGAAAATAAGAAAACGGTTTCAGCTCTCGATCACGTAAAAACGTCAACACTTCTGTGGAACTCAATGTCATAAGGCAACAAAGTCCGTGCTTTTATTTGATGAATGTGTGGGTGTGTTTCCGGTGTGGGTTGTTTCACCTCTGTTAGCTTGACAAAGCTAAGGTTTGCTGAATCTGACGTCACCCTGTGATGCTGACAGAAAGGCATCCAGAGAAAAAGAACTCTTCGCACCACCTTAAACGATACATTCAGCCTGGTGGGATGTAGAAGTGTAGACTGAGATCGTACCGCACTACATTCTGGAATAATGACAGAAACAAGACAAATAATCATAGGTGGCTGTTTGAACGGTTTGATCATTGAGTGTATCATCTGTCTGTCAAGGGTGATGATTAATGTGAAAATAAAAGGAATCCATTAAAGTCTGCAGAACAACAACATGTGAAGACGTCTGGATATTCTGCACCTTCCTGCTCATTTACTCACTAACTCCACTACCCAGATTTAAGGGCTCAGATACTGTGAGAGCAGTGACTGAGCTGAGAAGTCAAGCCTCAGCTTCATTAAAGCTGACAGTTGTTTTAGTCATCACAAAGCATGAGCGGACATGAGAAGACTCTGAGGAGGTCTTTGAGAGGGCAGGCTCATGGAAATCCCTCTTTGGAGAGCACAGGCCCAGGCTCACCTACTTTTTACTGCATGTGGAAATATGTTGATTCACTTGTAGGAACAAAAACTTGTATTACAACTTATACCTAAATCAAACAATATATGTGCTAGAAATCACCATTTAGAAGCTAGTATACACACACTCATTTTTTGAGTTCACTGTCAGAACCTCCCAGAGTTTATGCCAGGAACGACCAATGAAGACTCTGTTTAGCTTTGGAACCTGGGAAAACTACTGAAGTGAAGATAGACGGAAGCAGACTTTCACTACTCAGTTGTTGTCATCCCCATGGAGACACAATAAGAGCGGGCCATCAAAATACAACACTTGTTGTACATGAACACATACTAGGGATGGTCATTTTAATTATTCTTTGAAGTTGATTAATCCAGCCCTCCATTAATCGTGCCCTCCACCCAAACCAAAATAATATGTTGTCATGTCGAGTCATGAGAGCTGTCCAGGCATCAGCTGTTATTGCTACTTTCTTGGCTTCCATCAGATTCTTGTTCAGAGCTGTAGCTGCATATCATCTGAAATCATTTACGTCACCAAAGCTGTTTGTTATTTGTTCCTGTCGTTTGCGGTCACATGAGTGTTTAGGTACTATAAATCCACTGTGTTTTCTGTAAGCACTGACTGCTGGCCGGACAGTCGGACATTAAAACATTTTCAGCTGGCTACTTTCTGAATGTTTCAAATCATATCACTGTCACTTTAAGTAATGTTCTAATTCTAATCATAAAACAGATGAAGGATCTTTGTCATCAGACGTCTGGATCTTCAGTAATTAGACAAACGAGCTGAGCAAACAGCTGCTCTCAACGTCCTGTGTCTACCAAGCAGAGAAATGTTGTTTTTTTAATATGAAATCTGTGGATAATTCAGCTCCCAGTAAAAACCTCCTAAACGATGAACACTAAAGGAATCCTCACCTAAAAACAAGCTGAGCATCTAGAAACAACGTGAGCTAACGTTAGCAGCAGCTCAGTTATCAGCCCACAGGCCCTTAATAAACTGATTCTTAATGTGAAACTACTAAAACAATAACTCCTGCAAAGACCATTAAGCACCCCACCCCCACCACCAGCATAATGCCGCAATTTGCCTCTTTTCATTGCTGAAAGTCTGCTCCAGTCTTTTGCTTGCACCATACAGAGCGAGCAGCGAGAGTTACAACACTAAGGCAATCGTACCGTGCGTGAGTGGGATATTAGCTGACACTCATCGGGCAGCTTTTGTTTACTTGTTCTGTGCTCTGCTTTATTCACAATTATTTCAAAGACTATTTTCCTTCACAGTGAAGCCACGTAATCTGACAACAATGTCCCTATTCTATTGTGTTCTGCCTCCTTCAGGATGTGGGTGTCTGCCGTGTTTGCAGTGTGTAATCCAGGGATTGTTATTCATATTCATGTACACACACTGAGTTTGTTTAAGGCTTTACAGTACACACACTGCATGTGAGCACCAGAGCCACTGGTACTGACATGCTTCGTCACAAACTGGATGAAATGACCAAACATCGCTATCAATGCCCAACAACTCCAGACACAGACGCCCCATCAGCACAGATTCAGAGTGAGTGTGTGCACAGGAGGAGGCAGCTCCGGCTCTAAATTTAGAAGTAAAGCCTCTAATCGGTTAACCGGTGCCTTTGTTAAAGAGGCAGCACCAGCTGTTCCTGACCAGTTAAGCCATGTCTCCCTCGCCCCCTCCTCACACTCCTCCACATGGACTACTCCAGACAATAGCACAGTCTCACAAAAAAAGAGTGGGGATGCATGGTGTGTTACTGCAGGTATCACTGAGGTGACAGGATCTGAACCAGAAAGTCCTGTTTAAAGGCTTATCAGGTTTATCAGGTGTGGAAGGTTTTCACAGCAGGGATTGTTTTCTCCCTATTGGCCTTTGCAACAGATTTACTAAAAGAGGTGTAGTGGGCAGGGGATGCAGGGGAACACCGCCCGCCCACTTCTTTCAGCATGATTTAAAAAAATAGATAATAATAATAATAATAATAATAATAATAAGGAGCAGCAGCAGAAGAAAAAAGAGCAATTTTACTGTTAAACCGGTGTTATTAGCAATTGAAAAACAAGTTTCATTAGTATGATCGTCATCATCCTGAGACAGTCCCGCCTACTCATGAAAAAAAACAAAAGAGGAAAAGTGATACTAGGCTACACAGCTCGTTCTTATCTATGAACCTCACATTGAAATCTCAAGTTTTACTTTCGTAAAGATGTCAATTACAATGATGAACAACATCAGTTTCTTCTGAGGAGACAGCCAGCACCAGCAACGTTCACACACATTAGAACTGTTGGTGGTGGTGTTGATTTTTGTAATTGATTAGCTGTAGTTTCCCATCCTTATCTGGCAAACATTTAACCCGTGTGTGTGTGTGATTCTTTTTGATGATGTCAGAAAAATCAGCGTCTCCACCCTCAAAAAAATCCCCACTGCACCACTGACCACATCACTACAAACTACATGGAGTAAGACAGAGTATTACAGACCAGCTTCTTTGTTGCACAACTGTGTGTTTTTTGGCTGAGCTCTCTGGTGGCTCCTGCACCAATGCAATGTTTTTACTGAGTAGAATGATCAGGATACATTAAGACTAACAATACACGATATAACAATATCACTGGCTACTCCTGTCTATCACACTTACATCTTCCTTATGCTCAGAATGGTCTCAGTTCTCAGCACCAACCTGTTCACCATCTCGTGTGTTGCCCTGTCCGCAAGCAATTTCAGTGTAGATACCAGAGATTAGTGTTCCTCCCTAAAGTCTAAAAATGTTGAGGATGGTGTTCTTGGCCAAGAACCTTTGAGTGCAATAGTTGGCTGAGTGTCCATTAAGTACTGGGTGCTACGTTTGATTTTTATTCTTACTTATTCCACAGCTTTAACTGTTCTAAAGGGAAGAAATGAGACATGGTACTTTTTTGTGATTTTCACTGTGCTATACGATCAGCCATAACATTATGACCACTGGTGGATGAAGTGAATAACATCGATCATTTCGTTATAACACATTGTTCTGCTGAGGAACCTTTGGTCCTGACATTCATCTGGACATTACTTTATCATGTACCACCCACCTAAATATTGTCACAGACCAACAACACTCCCCAATATCAGGGGCCTCCCCCAGCAGGATAATGTTCTCACCACACCACAAAAACTGCTCAGAAATGTCTCCTAGGAACACGACAAAGAGCCAAAGCTGTTGACCTGGGATCCAAACTCTCCAGATTGCAATGTAGACGGGGAGTGTTTTTACTTGACTGTCTAAGAGTGCGATAAATATTCATGTGATCATGTGAAAGAATCATGATCTCAGTTCTCCTGGTGTATAGAAACACACAGACAGCAGCAGAACAGAAGTCTCCTGTTTGACTGAACCTCATGTACTGGCTGTGATATGTCCAGCTGTTGATAAAAGGAACACTTATGTTGACTCACCCCCACCATAAATCATTACACCACTGCCTTCTTGCAGATTTCTCAAATATTGCAAAATAAATAAAACTAGAATTACAGCCTCACAGCAGTATGCCTCTGCCAAACAGTCCAGTTGCAGTTATTTAACATGTGAGTTCTAAAGTTGAGGCCGAAAAACACGTGTAGTGCCATCAGTGACCTTTAACCTTTGACCAACAAATTTTAATGATTCATCCTTAAGTCCGAGTCAATGTAATGAAATTCCCTCTGAGCATTCCTGATCTATCGCATTCACAAGAACGTTAAGTCACTATGACCTTGACCTTTGACAATCAAAATCTAATCAGGTCATCAACAGTGAATGTTCATACAAAATCTGAAGGAATTCCCTCAAGGCAGTCTGGAGATATCACATTCATGAGTTCACTGTGACCCTGACCTCTGACCATGAAAATCTACTCTGTTCATCCTCAACTCCAACTGAACATTTGATGAAGGGATTCCTCTGATGCATTCCTGAGATATCACATTCAGACAGACGGACAACCCAGAAACATAATACCTCCAGACACAGCTGTCACCAGCACAGGGACATAAAGATTAGTTTCACTACAGTGAATTCAGATTAACAATAACCTGATAAGCTTTGTGATTGATATATCATTCTAACTGCTTTGAGAATAAATCTGGGGACAAACTAACTTAAAATGTATCTTAATATGTGAAGAAACGGGTCAAATAATATGGTCCAGGTCAAGGCTATTAGTTTCCTATAGACATTACATGTACAATGGAACATTAAACTGTTGCTACAGCTAATCTAAATTGTGATGTTGGTCAGTAAGGTTTTTCAACATCAGGAAAAATATATTTTTTATGTTATGTTGTAGGCTGCTTAAAATCAAGTTAAAAGGGGATAATATACTGCACATTTTCATGCACCTTAAACGCAGTAATCAAAATTGTGAAGTGAATTTGCATTGCTGCTGCTCTTAAACGACTGTTTACATAAAATGTCCCTCACAGGATCAATCAAGTACATTTATCTTATCTTATATCCTATATTTGATCCGTCTGATGCTGTGACTGTGCCATTTTTTGAACTGTTGTCTTACTGTGCTATAATAGAATACACTGTATATATTTACACATATGCACTTTTTGAAATTTAATTTTTCACTTTTGAGATGCTCAACAGAATCGCGTTGTTACTGAAAATGACAATAAAGAATTGAATGAATGAATGAATTACTTTGTCAAAAGCAAATATTCTTTACACAAATGACGTTTTGTGAATGTTGATAGTGATGATTCATTTGTAGCCTCAGTTTAAATAAAGAAGTCTTATGAAAAAAATTAAATATTGACTGTAGTTAGTTGCTGAGAGTTTTATATATATATATATATATATATATATAGTTCCCTCGTCCAGTAACCTGGTGTACTAGGTTAAACCTGGTCCAGTCAGGCTGGGTTAATACTGCAGGATCAGTCAAACAAAACAAGATTAGGCCTTCTCCACAAACTGTTGGACCAAATGCCTGGACAATAAGCCGACAAGTGGTCTGTGTACTTCACCACTGGAGTTTACAGCAAGGCACAAACAGAGCAGGTATCAGGTATGAACTGGTCGGGTCTGATCCAAAAGAGGACAGAGAGAATGAATGAATTGACACATTGTCGCCCAATAAACCTGGAGACAATGTGGTGTGAGGGTGTTTTCCTTTCAAATCACCGGTGTAACGTTGCTTGCACTCCAAAGTTGTGTCTGTCTGTTTCATTCACAGAGCATTTCGAGAGCAGGGCCATGTGGAGCAACGTCAAACAGGCGACTTTAACACAAACTCATCTTGTTTCGGCCCGTTCAGTATATTAGCACAATAAAAGAATCGACGGGGTTGCTGTGGGCTGTGGGCTTCCCACACTGATCAAGCCATGTCCAAGTCATATCAAAACACTGTTGAATTGGACTGAGATGTACTTTTTACGACAAACTTCACTATCCTCCGGCGGTTTCCAGCTAGATGAAGACAACTGAGCCCTGCTCCCCAGCACACCGCCACTGATAAACGTCTTCATGTCAAGTAGACTCACCTTCTGCTGATACTGTTGTCGGCTGTAGCCTGGTTAGAAACACTCTCCATGTGCCCTGTGTTCTCCTCCTGTTGGACCAGCGGCTCTCCAGCACACTTCAGCAGACGGTAGCTGAAGTCCGTCAAATTCCCCCGGCTTGTGTTTCAACGACGGAGCAGATCCAAACACCATACCGCGCTCCGGTACTCACTCTTCGTCTCTCAGTCGACAGCACAGGCTGCACGTGCAGCGCGCGGCGGTCATCTGAAAGCTTCACAGTGGTTTTATCAGTTCACCCTGTCGTCCTCCTCACCCCACCTTCTTCTCCTGTCGTCTGCCACCACTTGGGCAATTTACCCGACTTCTTATTCAACTACCTGCGCTGAGTGGTCTAGAGATTGGACTTATCTGAGGGAGGCCAGACCGTGATTGGTCAGTCAGGCCAGCCCAGGAACACCCACTCAACACGAGCTCGTCAGCACCGATTGTCTCGGTATGTCCGATGGCCAGTCTGACCACGGGTACGCTGTGAGCCATGTCTCCCTGTGTCACATCCAGGCAGATGTGACATCATCGGGACCTCTGCTCCTCGTGTGTTCTTCAACAGGTTTGCAAAAAGTTACAGAGTGGGATTGATGGTGTAGTGGGGTAAAATAAAGATAAGACAAGGTAAGAGACTTTATTTATCCCACTTGTGGGAAATGTACATGTTACAGCAAGCCAGAGTCAAGAGTGACAAAAATAGAAAAAGAAAAGATAAAAAATATAATATAAAAAAGGCACAGAGGGGTAAAAAAAATAAAGTGCAGCAATCAGCATTAAAAGTCTCTGTAATAAACAGAAATGTGCAGTTTGTACTATAGGGGTTGTCCATGATAGACGTCAGCTTGGCCAACATCCTCCTCTCACCCACCTCCTCAATGGAGTCCAGAGAGCAGTCCAGGACAGAGCCGGCCCGTCTGACCAGCTTATTCAGTCTCTCCCTGTCTCTCTCTGAGGATCCACTGCTCCAGCAGACCACTGCATGAAAGATGGCAGAGGCCACCACAGAGTCATAGAAAGTCCTCAGCAGTGACCTGCACACTCCGAAGGACCTCAGTCTTCTCAGCAGGTGGAGACGACTCTGGCCCTTCTTGTACAGGGCGTTGGTGTTTTGAGACCAGTCCAGTTTATTATTGATGTAAACACCCAGGTATTTGTACTCCTCCATGATCTCAATGTCCAAACCCTGGATGTTCACCGGTGCAGTGAGAAGTGACTTCCTAGTATAGTTAATAAACCACTTCAGTCTATCAAAAACTTAGGAAAATACATTTAGAATTTTGTGAACCTATAAATATATTAATACCTTGGTAAATTTCGAATCTTAGTCTTAGAATATGTAAAATAAACCTTTGGAACATATTTTTTCTGAGGGAAAGATGATGAAAGAAAACCATGAACAACAGATTGTATTAAGTTACGCAAATTTTTGACCTGATGAGAAGCACTGAAACATCATACATTCTCTCTCCACTTAGAAAAAAATCTCTTGTCAGCTGAACAGATCATTGTCTCTACATCAAGCTATACACCTGCTGTATTGTACCTGAGGAGAGCCTTTCAGTAATTATCTTTTTCATAGGATGTCCACTTTGGTAGTTGGTTGACAGTGACAGATGATTTCATAGCTTAAATACAAATAGAAACCATAATAAGTAAACTGGTTAGATGTATTAGAATACACCTAAGTTGTTGTGTAGAGACAAAAGTAGAAACGAAGAATAGTCAGGGGACAACGGCCAATTTTCCAAAGCCTCTATGATAGAAGGTGGTCTTTGAATGGCTTGGAGTTCACTTTTTATTACAGTTTAAGTCAGGGTTCTACTTGAGCTGTAAACTAGTTCAGTCTGCATTATTCACATACCTATCAGCTGAATTAGTTGGGAAGACTTGGACAAACCATTTGCTATATCATCAATTTTTAACAACCTTTACTTTTATCATTTGAAATACATGCAAGTGCATTTCTCATCTGTTCACTAGTAATGTTAAAAGCAATCTGGGAAAACAGGACCAAGAAGTGCTCAATAAGTCATGTTCTCCAAAGGAGTGAATGAATGGAACACTGGATTCCAGAGCTCTGAATTTTCTCCCTTAGGTGTTGAAGGGTGTTGTGATCTGTTATTTTTATGAGTTTTTCCCCCTTCACTTTATGAATATTCTGGTTGTCTTTTGGGCAGATCTGTTAGAAATATTTTGATTATTTTTTACTTATATACTGAGGTTTCTATTTTCCCTTTACTCATCAGTCTATAAAAAGCGAATGCTGTCATCAGGTTTCTTAACCTGAGTCTGCTCTTCCTCTAGGATTTCAGTTTTGTTGGTTTTGATTTATTTATTTATTGGTATTTTATTAAGTTAGGCGGAGACATAACAGATAAGACAAGACAGACCATCATATGTTGGGTGATACGACAGGATTAACACGACAGAGCAATGGGTCTATAATACATTCCATGATGGTCCACATTACTTTAACTGTTGCAGTGTGCAGTTGAGGTTACTCCAATAAATGAATCCAGCAAACATACTATGTACATGCTTAAATTGCATTAGCTTGGATTGAATGTAGAGCAAAGTGGCAGCTCCACTCATTAACCTCACCTCCACCTTCACCTGCACACCTGTCCTCACTCACCCTGACCCCACTCTGCAGTTTGTGATGGACACCACTGACTTTTGGTGGGAGCAGTTCTTTCCCAGTGATCACCTGAGGACCACAAGCTGCACCCCTGCACCTTTTTGAAGGTGTAGTACAGACTGGTGTGGGAGGAGGCCTGGGCCACTCTCCTCCACTCAGCTGCCAGAAATCAAAGTCTTGCTGACTGCCACCACTCCCCTGCTCCTACCTACTACCCTGGTCAAAAAGTGTGGCTCTCTTCCCTTTCCAGCGGAGCCCCATAAGTTGGCACCCAGATATGTTGGACTTTTTAACGTTGATAAAGTCATGAATCCCACTGCTATCTGACTCAAATTTCCTCCCTCTATAAGAGCATCACATGTTCCATGTGTCTCTCAGGGCGCAGCTTTGTCTCCCAGCACCTGGTTCATCTCCAAGTCTCAACACCAATCAATATCTCTCCTCCCACTCACGGCCAGACTGTTCTGCCATCTCAGTGGTATACAACTATTGACCTGCTTTCAGTACTGTAACTTTAACAGAAGTCACAATTAAAAGTTGGGCAAATTCAAGGGGGAGTATGTTTTCTTTCTTTCCTTTTTTTCTTGCAATGCATGTGGGGCTGAACATCCCTGAGTGCTGGATAGATAAATAGTTTATCAAATACATTTGGACTTCATAAATAATTTCTACAAAGTGGGCTCATTTACAAACAGAATACTAATAAATGCAGATTCATATATTCATTACGTTGAATTTCGCTGAATGCATCTTTCGGCCAGTATAGTAGAGAACTGCTGCCCTCCTGTGGACGGTTGGAGTTATGACCTCAGTTTGGGGAAGGAAGAAATTCACACGTTGATTTACCCATAGTGCTGTGGTTTGTAGTCTCCCCACTATAAAATACTCTTAAAGTCAGCGTTGTTATGCATGACCTCTACAGACCCACTAGTTTTTCAGTCTTTTTCAATTAACAGTTAAGAAGAGAAATGGTAGTGAAACGAATAATAAGTATATGCAGCGTGACCTGTGTTGAATTGTCTGTGGTGCTGTACCTTAATTTGACTCACGACAGAAAATGTACGATACACAAAGATGTTAAAAGTGCTCTTTTCAGAACGTTAGACTTTATTATGGAACTAAGCAGTTGTGTGAGTATAAAATGTGATTGATTAACAATACTGTATCAAGATGTGAGTATAAAACACATAAAAACCTTAAGTGAAACATACTATTATACAACACCTAGTCTGAAGAAGGAATAGCAACGGTGTTGAGATCGTCTGGCTGCGATGGCCGAGTGGTTAAGGCGTTGGACTTGAAATCCAATGGGATCTTCCCGCGCAGGTTCGAACCCTGCTCGCAGCGTTACTTTTTCTGTAATCAAGATATATTTTTATTTATGAAAAACACGACGGCGATCTCAGACGTTAGTGTCTGAACTGTGGAATTAAGCGAGGGAATGATATTTTATATTTGTTTTTAAGTTAAGTGATTGTGAAACATTAAAATAGAAGGGTTTACAAAGATTACACTGTCCACTGTAAAATCATTAGATACAGCCAAAAGAATCAAAACCAATTCACTTACATCCTCTTTCCGGCACAAAAGGCACCGCTGGGATTCGAACCCAGGATCTCCTGTTTACTAGACAGGCGCTTTAACCAACTAAGCCACGGCGCCATACAGATCTGTGACCTTGATTAACTATTTTTATAGTCGGCACGCCGGAGTCGTCAGTGCTACTTTCTTCTATTCATTCTCCAGTCCTCATTAAAACGGATGGTCTTTATTTTCGGCAACCAGTGGATATTTTGGTGGTTATCGTGCCAAAATGTGATCGTCTGCTGTTTATACATCTACAGCTGTTTTTATATGGAAACGGTCATAACATGCAAATACACATGACTTTATGTCCGTGGTAAAAGAAAAGAATTGCCTTTGTTAAAGGCTTCTTGTAAACGAGTTATCACAACTGTGACTAAAGAAGTGTTTATAAGCGCAATAAGACACGGCAGCAGTATTGTTTCTGATATGTGTTTGGTATGTCTAATATATGTGGAAACTAATCATTTGACTGATAATTATCTGGAAATAATCACTGGAACTACCCATTTCATGGGGGAAATAGTGATAGAAACTAAAATAATCAGACATTTCTGTTCACATTCTCAGTTATAGGCTCAAATCTGTACAATACACTTCCTTCCTTGAGCCTTACTATAGGCCTATTACATGTAAAACTGTAGGATGGTGTTTCAGTGTCTTAAACAATGACAGTAAAGATCTATTCTATATCATTTGGAAGTTAGTATTAGCATTTAAAGGGTGCAGAAAATACTTGAACATACTTTGCGTTTCATGAACTGTGATTATTAAGTTCAGTTCAATATTACCAACAGCACTCTGTAAACGAGTCACTGTACAGCTTTTAAACTCAAAGTCTTATCTCTGCTGAAAATGAAAAGTTTTGTAATTGGTCTAAAAATCTGGGCTCACTTTTTCAAAGATCTTTATTCACAGCTGCTCAGATATGGAGGGATGTTCCTCTACTTATTAAACTTTACCTGAAAATAAAGTGTTTGATTACTACCAGTCCGTCCATTTGAAAACTGACTCCCTATTAAAATGTTAATCTTCTAAATAAACTGGCACCTTACATTTTAAAAGCATCATTAATGTGCTGCTCAACAGCCACAAGAGCATTAGTGACATCCAGCACTGATGATAGTGCAGACCAGTCAATGTCTCCCAACTGGGAAAACCATTTCTTTATGGAGCTGGCTTTGTGCACTGGGGCACTGGCATTTTCAAACAGGAAAAAACAGAGCTGAAATAGGGATAGAGACTAAAATAGTTTATTCATCATGCTGACGTCAGACATTTCATTTACTAGGTTCATTTATTAAAAAAAAAAAAAAAAAGTATGTACACTAGTTAAAAACATTACATTCAAAGCTGAACCTGTACCAGGAAGTCCAGAACTTCCTGGTCTGCAACTTAACAGTTCAAGACAATGAAAATAAAATATCCTTGGGAATAAGGGGATTTTAAAAAAATAATAATAATAATAAAAAATAATAATAATAATTCACCAGTGGGTTTAACTGAGCTTTGGTGTTCAGTGCTGATGCTGGTTCCAACTACAACCACATCCAATCAGACCGCCCGGTTGTCCCAGATCTCCTGTGCCTTGCTGCTCTCAAGCTTCTGTAGGTGGAGGGCCAGCGGCAGCAGCAGGTCACTCAGGTGCTGGCTGGAGAAGGTGAAGGCATTGTGGGCTGTAGCCTCTACAGGAGGGGTGGTGAGAGGGGAGGTTGATGGAGGAGAGGAGGAGGTTGAACAGTTTGAGGAGGTGGAGGTGGGGGAAGGTAAACCTGAACTGCCGAGTGATGACTTTGGGTAGGGGGACGATCCTCCTTGACTCAAGTCAGGGGTTTTGATCTTGCTGGGGAGACCGTGCTGGAAGCGACAGCGTGTGCCATACAGACAGAAACCGAAGGAGCTGAAGGTACGACACAGAGCTCCTCGAGGCTTCCACCCCTTGTTCTGCAGTTGAAGTTGGGGGCTCAGATCAGATGGGGTCTTCTCCCCAATGTCAGGAGACTCCAGACCACTGCTGACATCTCCACCCTCAACATGCAGGAAGTTACAGCGAGTGCCGAAGGGGCAAATGCCAAAGGAGCGGAAATTGCGGCAGGGAACGTTCCTGCGACGGTGCAGGGGGGGGCGCTGCTCGGGCCGCTGCTCGGTGGGGCTGTGGACGAACAGGCAGCGGCTGCCGTAGTTGCAGTAGCCGGTGGTGTGGTAGGTACGACACAACTCCGTCTTATACTTTGGGTGACGGAAGGGAACGTGGAGTTCGTGAAGGCCATGGGCAAACTGGCAGCGTTCTGCATACTTGCAGAAGCCAGTAGTGGAGTAGCTGGTGCAGAGTTCAGTCTTGTAGCGGGTGGAGCAGACCCAGGGGATCAGGGGAGGACAGGAGGACTCTACCAGGGGAAGGAGGGCCTTGGCCAAGGAAAGGCCTTCACCACCATCTCCATCCAATTCCTCACTGGACAGCAGGTTGTCCACCAGCTCCTCATCTTGGCAGGAAGGCAGGAACAAGTCATCACTACTGGTCTGTAGAGAAAAAAAAAAAGTCTGGGTTTCAGTTTCAGCTGAGCATGGTATCGAAGTCCTGCCTTGGTGCCAGGCATCTGTTCTAACTTCTTTAACTTGTTGAAGTTTGTTTCGATCAGTTTCTGAAAAGATGTTCAGACATGTCTGTCCATACTGAGCTTAATGTGTTTCTAGTTCTACAGTCAAATTTTAGCAGCTTGTCATTTAAAGCTCCTATACAGCTTTGACAGAGCACTGGCCAGCTTTGAGACTTTGTCACCATATGGGGCTGTCAAAAGTTGCACAATAGAACACAACATTTTTAGAAATACTTCAACTAACAATCCCATAATGCAATGCATCACATTTTCAGAATGACCAAATTACCTCTTTAAAAATGTCAGTCATGTCTATCCTGTTTCTACAGTGCTGTTCGAATTCAAACCCTCACAGGACAGAAGGCAAAGTTCTTCACTAACTATGGTCACTTTAAATATCATTCAGCTCTAATCTGTTCTCTCCTACAAACTATTCATGATCAAATAATCATTGTTTCATCTATAAAAATGTTCCCATTACACAAGTAAAAGATGAAACTACAAAAAGCAGCAAATCCTTAAAATAGAGAGACTGGGCTAAAGAATGTTCAGCATTTTTACTTGATAAATGACTTTTACAGCAGATAAAACTTTACCTTTTCGTTACGTTTCTTTTTGCCTCAACCATGAATTAATCATTTCCATAGGTTAAGTGTGTTCGGAGTAGGTCTGTCTATAAATGGACACATATCCATAGTATTTCACTGACAGCGAACAGAAACTAGCTACAGGAAGAGAGACGTTATATTTTCGAGCCAGTTTAAGAGATAGCCGTGTCTTAAAGGATGAATGTAAAACCTGATGCGACCCACCTCGAACATGGCTCCAATAACTGTGGATGAAGAGCAGCTTGTGGTGATTTCAGAGGCCTGGCAGGAAACAGGCTCCACAGCGGAGTTAACAACAGAGGAGCTGCTGAATCTCAGCAAAAACCGCGTGTTAGTGAAGCGGCATGAACCCTGACACTCCGTGACGCTTTGTTACACACTTCCATGCGAAGCACCGCTCCTCTCTTCTGCTCTTTTAACCTGATTCAGCTCCCGCCTTCCACTTAAAATAAGCATCAGGTGTGCTCGAGCTCGACGTCACAAGGGTGTCTAAAGCGGCCAATCACGTCCACGTGCGAGGAACGCGCTTGATGACGGACCAATCCGATGAGCCGCTGTTTAATACCCGTGTCACGGTGCGTAAATGTGTGCGTATCGTCGTTTATTTTCATGTATACAGGTATGTGGAAACGACCGCTCTGATGCAAAATAGTTACATACACATACTAACAGAGAGATTTCCTGATGTATGTTTTTATTCACACAGGGCATTCTTAAATTATTTACCATGTCGTTTTCAGTCAGCACATACGCCAGATGAATCAGTAGAAATCATTTCAGGCTCTGTCAGGTTTGATGGGAGGTATGGATGAGACATGGGTGTAAAGCTGTGAAGCCTTAACGGGTGAAGAACCCAGCCCACTGCTGTCCTGTACTCACTCTACTGTGCAGATACGGTGACATGATACAAAATGTTTGTATTTTCATACTACACACTGACAATGTTTTCTTACTCCAATTTTCGTTTCCCTCTCTAATGTATCATTTTTCAAATTTTGTAAAATTTGGAAAATTATCAGAATTATTTAATTTGGGAAATGCCTATCAGGGCACAGGCAAATGATACCAATTTTTGATATTTGGCAGAGTTTGAAACCCAGCTGTGTTGAGGACATGACCTCAGTTTTCTCTTCGGTGGCAGGCTGGTGAAAAACAAAGTCAAGAAAAAGTCCTCATCTGACCACAAAGAAAAAAAATCTTTATTTCTTTTCTTATCAAGATACATTAAAGGATACAGAGACATTGGAATAAAAAACACTTGAGAAAAACTTTCAATTGTAGCATGTTTGTCTCTCCACCATACAAAAATCAGCACCCTGTCCCTTTTTCAATGCCCCTGGTTCAAATGACCAGCCCACCCACCCTATGAAGGAGAGCAATGTTCCACATGTACAGTAGCCTATTACAGCCATCTCCACAATAATGGAGCAGAATTACACATTTTAGATGTAAAAAAGTTTCCAATATGCCAGTTTTCCACTTTTCTTTACACAGATTAGTATTTGCTACAAACTCAACACTTGAATTTCTTTTTTTTGAGAAATATTACAAAGCCCACATTGGGACCAGACTTGCTTATAAATCCAGTGTAACCCCTCACTGCTGTGGGGGTTCACAGGCTGAGGGATACAAAGGAATTATAATTATCCAATTAACAACTTACTTTTAGTACTTACCCTTTCATAATGGTACAGACAGGGGGAACTAAAATAAACAAAGCAAATGAAAGCACAAGTCAAGACAGCTAGATTCCTTCCATATCGTCGTCATACCCAATCACAACCAAACACATCACTTCTGTTTAGCATCATCAAACATTTACAGGAGAGGATTAAGGCCATAGAAAAGAGTTCTGAATCAGTCAATACTTAGAGAAAAAGTACGACTTTAATCTCAGGCTGTTGTTATTTTTAACAATAATTTCAGAACAAATTTTTGGCCCTAATTGTCTTCCGTACATTTACATATTGCTGCTGTATTAACAGACTTTTATCATCTGACCATTAACATAATTGCATCAGTTCCATTCAAACCAACCAAACACTACATTATCAGAAATGCTGTGGCTTAAGTCCAACATCACCTTAGGGTTTAAAGTGTCCACTCACAATGGACATTAACCTTTTTCTCCACATTATGGCTTCATTTTGGACTTCAACAGACTCGACCATAGTACCTCAAAGCCAAATGTGTTCTCTCAGCATGGCAAGTCGCACAGTAACTCGTGCCACAATCATTTGAATGTCATTAAACACAGTATGATCCCTCCTACTCTGTAAACCTTTGACTTTTGACTCTGACGCAACGGGCCTCTCCCCTTTGATTCCAGGCTGCCCGTTCAAACTTCTTGGGGTGAGGTCAACAAAACAGGAGTCAGGTTACTTCTCCCTTTAAACTGGTTAAAAGTGGCTACAAAAGCCTAGCAATTACATGACAGGAGATACAGCTTGACTACAACTGCAGCCCTTGCTCAATTTCTTAAAAAATGACTACTGTGATGCCTTATGAAAGTAGACACAGTATGGAAGTTTATTAGTCACAAAATGTGAGCACAAAAAAATTGAGCAATTAAGCCAGGATTAACTTCAGGCTGTACAAAAACTAAAAATGTAAAATCAGAATTTAGTAAACACACCAAATCCTGATTTTGTGCACTCTCACTATTAAAAAAGGTGTATGTTCCACGTTTGGCTAAATCCCGAACAACAGTTAACAACAGTTAACAATTTGAAGTTTTCGGATAGTATTCAGTAAAGACACTAAAATCCAGAATTTGTTCACACTCACTTGATTCTCTCTATTTTTATTCAATATTTATTCAGTTTAGGCCTTTAGCATGGGCAAGGTAACCTGATTAGAACTGTAACGATAAGTCTCTTATTCAATTACTTGATCACCAGCAAAATCAATCAGAATAACTGTGATGACTGCTCATTTAATTTAATTGTAAGTAAAGTGAGTAAGTAAAGTGAATACCTGGGTTTTCGACTGAGATCACAATCTGAAGACATTAACCTGGGCTCTGGAGAACTCTGATGGACATTTGTTTTCAGCGATTAATAGAGGATAATCATCAAAATCATTAGTAATGAAAATAATGGTTAGGGCATCCCTGAAACTGAGATCAACTTTTGACAACAATGAGCAAACAAGGCCCTGCTGCTTGTTTATCTATGGGTCTCTTGCCAACTCAAAACATGGAGTACACTCTACATTCCATCCTCACTTAGTCTACAGTTTTGTTATGTACTCCTGTCACTGCACACCCTCTAACCTCGACTTTCCCACTTCTCAAGTTGTTTTGTGCTCACTCAATATTTCTGACACTGAGGGACTTCCATAAGATGATACAGAGGATACAGATGGGATGAAAAGGGTAGAACGTAAGCTGTTATTAAACCCTGTAACAGGCCTGTGCTTGGCTCCTGACTGATGATGGAAACAGCTGACAACTTACAGAGAGAAAAGTACAATGAGAGGAGACGGGTCTGCATTCACAGCCATACGATTTTTCCCTGCTGGAGTGGAGTAGAAGAGTGTATGAGTGAAATCTTCAACTCAAATCAAATGAGACCTTTTGCCTGCTACAGCTTTCCTACACAGTCTCCTATTTCCACTTCCCCACCCCCACATTCTTCTCACATACTGTGGGCGTCACCCCTTAAATGATGCATATATTTACACAAATATAGCGACATGGAGGAAAAACTGTGTGCTTTATCACCATTGTTTCAGGATGAGAAATATCTTGATTTAAATTACACATTTAAAAATAGGCGGCATTAAAAAGGGGAGCAAAATAATTCAGTATCTGGAAAGAAATACTACAAAGCCCAAGGTGTTGTGTGAATGTCTGTGTGCTGACGTGTGCGTGTGTGTGTGTGCGCATAGTGTTTAAAGGTACACTATGCAGGATTTGTCGACTGATGTTTGTAAACACACCATTCAAATCTGCCCCCTCCTCCCTGCCTCAACGAGCGAGCAAGTCAGTTAATTGAAAAAGTAAAGTCAATACCTGGGTGTTGGACTATGGGTCAGTCAAAACAAGCAATTTGAAGACATTAACTTTGGCTCTGGAGAACTCTGATGGACATTTGTTTTTCATTAATTAATAGGGGATAATCAGCAGAATCATTAATAATGAAAATAATGGCCAGAGCAGCTCTGAAACCGAGATAAACTTTGTATGTTGTTTGCTCATTGTTTTCAATGTACAGCAATGTAACCTGGTCTCTTCATGTTTAAGAGTCCCGCCCTCACACACTGTGTGCTATTATAGGGTGAGGTCTACACACCCCCTGGCCAGAAAAACCCTGAACACAGAAAAATAAGAATAAGCAAATACAGGCAGTGGGCAGGGTCTCTGCAGATAAACACACCACCACACACTTGTAGTGGGTCATACATGATGATTACAAGAGATTATTTCTGAAAATTCTGCTTAGTGCACCTTCAGTATGATGGAAACGTGCAGTCATTTAAGTGCTTGTGTGTATGCTGGTGTGTGTTTGTGTGTATGCTGGTGTGTCTGTGTGTGTATGCTGGACACATAAACTTTCAGGAAGTAACAGAGAACTAAAGAAAAATGACACTGAAAAGAGGGGAAAAAAAAAAAAAACTACTGGTATGGCGTACTGTGCTGCCTCTAATTGATGGCCTGAGCACAGACCCTCCCCAACTCCCTCCCAATCCCTATGTCCTGTTAAAAGGCCCACCCACCCCCTGTTCAGCCTCCCCTTCAGTCCTCCAGGACAATGGGTTCACTGGTGCTGGAGGGGAGCAGTGGCATGGCCAGGGAGCGAGGGGGTGGCGGCAGCTTGATCCGGACCAGGAGATGAGGTTTTCTCGCTGCCCGACGCATCTCTGACTGGGTCAGATGTTTCCTCAGAGCCCTGGTTGAAAGAAAAACATCATGGTCAGCCAAAAAAAAAATCAGTGTATTTTCAAAATCTCACTGCTTTAATCTGGGCCTGCTTTTCCTTAATGAGCTGTCTCACCTACATTTGAGGAAGATAAGTGGGCAGTAGATCATATCACAGCAAATTTTCTGCTTAATTCACTTCAGGAAAACTAACTTGAAACTATCAATGTCATCCATTCACACATTCACAGCTAGAGTACAGAGATTCAAAGACCAGGAGGTTCCAAAACGAGCCACCAGTCTGAACATATTACCGCTCAATTTTTGTTGCTTCAACTCTCAGACAGCCACAGCACTAGGCCAGTGAAATGTACCTGGTGTCCTTTGTAGCCACAAACACCACAGGGTTGGGAGCTTCTCCCTGGCTGACCTTCTGCCGCTTGATGACTGACTGAGAGGTGGTCCTCATACCTGAGGTATATGGCCTCCCATTGGCTGGGTACGGCACCCCTGTAGCCTGTCAACCAAGAGAGAAACAGAAAGTTATGATGTTTACATCAAAATGAAAACATATAGGCCAGTGCCTTTTCAACAACAGACTGTAAAGCTTCAGGATGACATGTTGGAGTAAATACTAAAGACTAAATCTGTTAAATAAGGTAAAGTGCAAGAAGGTCCATTAAGCTTCTGTCACAGACAACAGAGGTGTTCCAGTGAAGCTCCTCTTAAAGCCTGACTAATCTGGATCAAAGAGGGTGTTCCTTGTAGGGATGCACCGATTCCGATACCAGTATCAGGTATCGGGTCCACTACCCTGTTCCTGTACTCATACTCGTGTTGAGTACAGGAATACCACAGCACCTGATACCACTTTATGGCAAGTGTGATGTTCAGTTGGGCGGTGAGGTGCTAATTGAGAGCTAGGAGGAGCAATGTCGGCGGTGTGGAGGTATTTCACAGTGGATGATGGTGACTAAAGTAAAGTGGAACTGCAAATTATGCTCTGCAAAGCTGTCAAGAAGAGGGAGGAAAGCAAGTACTTTCAACACAAGCAATCTGATAAAACATCTAAAAAACCAACACGACGCTGAGTTCAAAGACTTTGCTAATAATGGCAAACAGCAACAACCAACTTTGCAGCAAACTCTGGAGAAGAGGGAGAAGATGTTAAGAGACAACCTGTGTGCAGTGAAAATAACAGAGGCTCTGACCCAGTACAACATTGCATCTTGATGACCAGCCATTGTCGGTTGTTGATAATATGGGATTTAGACGTCTTCTCAGCGTACTGGAGCCGAGGTATGAGATCCCTAGCCAACACCACATCACTGACACAGTGTTGCCAAAGCTACATGACTTTGTGAAGGAGGCACATCCGCAGCCTGTTGCGAGACATTTCGGCCCTCAGCTTCACCACTGATATTTGGACGAGCAGCATTAGCCCAGTGTCCCTCATCAGTTTAACTCCAGCTGGCTGTTAATAAGGGGCTTTTAGTTTATGTTCAAATGTCAGTCACAGCAATTTTTACAGCCAAAGAATGAAACAATATCTGATGAAAATAAAACACATTTTCAAGTAAATGTACGAAGTGTAATGGAATTAATAAGTACTCGTATCGATATCGGCAAATACTCAAATGTAAGTACTTGCACTCGGATTGAAAAAATGTGGTATCGGTGCATCCCTAGTTCCTTGAGAAGAATTCTGAGACCTGTTTGAAAAACTACCTGTTTGACGATGACCTTAGGTAAGAATGGAAGTAACAAAACCAGTCAGTAGTTTCTGACCTGAACAGAGTCAAGCAAAATCTTTTTGAGCAGTGGTGTTAGCTGAACCTGGTTGAATGTGGTTGGAAATGTTCCAGAAGTGAGTGAAGCAATTCTCAGGTGTGATTGTTGGCACAGTGGTGTAAGGTATGGCTTGGAGGAGGGTGGTGAGAATGGAGTCCAGCACACACAGAGCAGGACTGTAGTACTACACTAATACTGTAGCTAAAGTGTGCCTATTTTATTCAATGATTAACCACCCATGCTGTGAATACAGTGTATAATGGGAGAAATACTCACGCTGTCAAAGCCCCTCTTTCCCAGAAGGCTTTGGCCAACTCGAGGCTGGCTAGCCTGGTTCCTGTTGATGGGTGTCGGGGGTCCTCTGGATGCCTTCAGTTTCAGAGGAGCTGAGATGGCTAAAGAGACACAATGAACACTCCTTGAGAAATAATCATACTGGAGGTCAGACAAGGCAAAAGCAGCCATTTGTTACTTAAAACAGTGTTTCCCAACCAGTGTGCCGCGGCACATAAGTGTGCCGTGAGAAATCATCAGGTGTGCTGTGGAAGATTATCCAATTTAACCCGATTGGTACTCTTAGCGAGTGGCGTGTACTGACAGGCAGAACAATTACATGCTCTTCCACTAGAGGCAGTATCGCGCTAAATACAAAAGTACATAGTCATGCTGCGAGTGAGACAACGCCGCAGCTGTGCCGCGGCTCAAAAAGGTTAGAATACTGTAGAGAGGGGTGGTGGTTACATGATGTGTCCTTACCTAAATCCTTCACTATGGTGGCCAGTGACTGTCGAGGAATCAGCTTGCTCTTTAGAGGAGTTTTTGTGGCTTTTGGCAGCCTGATCATACCTGAAGGAAGAGACATGACCAGTCAAACATTTATACACAGATTAGAATGGTCTAGAACCATACATTCATCTGCATATTTAATCTGCTGAGTGCACAGTACAATTAAAGTAGTTACTAATTATAGTATGTGATACTAACTGAGCATCCTAAATCTTGACTTGCTCCAATTTAGACCTTAGACCTTAGAGTATGTAGCGTACAGATGTAGCGGTCAGTAGTCTTCCACATGCAGTAGGGCTGTCACCTTTTCTAAAAAATCAAGACTGAATGAATTCGAAATAACTCCGCAGTTCATTCAAATTAATTCAAACACCACCAGATAGCCGTATCATTGGTCGTGACATTGCAATCCTCAGTGTAGGGCTCAAAATACTTCCACATGCTGCTTCTCAGATGTTTTGGTGTCATGGTTGTCCGTTCAGGATGGCTCTGCTCACTACTGTCCTCCATTTTTAACACTGTATTACCATTAGCTTGGTTTACTGATAAGTCAATAGGTCAAGCTGATGGAGCACCCTCTGCTGGATCACAGGCAAACTACCTCAAATAGTCTGACGTCCTTATAGAGACAGCAGCCTACATTTCAAACAGGTCACTGCAGTTCAAATATCAACTTTTCACCCACATTCAAACAAACACTCAAATTTGGAATAAAAAGCGACAGCCTTACAGTATGTATATGTTACTTAAGATGGTTGCACATATAATCCTGTTTAACTTGAGTATTGTGGATGTGTGTGTACATACACTCAGCCTTGACAGCATTGGCGTTGATGGAGGCGTAGGGTCGTCGCGCAGCACGGCGAGGCTGCAGGATGTCCTCACACACCCGCCGAGCGATGCGGGTCAGCTTGGTGGTCTGCAGGATGAACGTTTGCCGGTTTTTGGCCAGCAGCTTGGCTCGACCCTCGTTGCGGGTGAACGGTGACATGCCCTGGACCTCCTGGCGTGTCATGTGACCTCGGGGGCCAGATTCCTGAGGAGGGGGGATATCAAGGGGCATTCAGAGAATATGATTTAGCTCTGTACTGCTTTTAACTTATGTAACATTTAAGATTACATCTGACCGTAGGGAAGGACACTTACAGATCCACCTCTGGCAGCGCCCTCTAGCTGTGTGGGGGTCTTCAGGCCTCCATACTTCTTCCAGTAGATCCAGCAGGAGGCGCACAGTCGGCATTGCATGTTGGGAGGCCCCCAGGCATACCACTGAGGAGACTGAGCCGCTAGTTTGTGACAAGGGAATTTATGTTAAGAGAGCATCTCTAGAGGCAGATACTTGACTGATAAACAAACCTCATGACAATATCGCTCTTGTGAGTTTCACTGGTTTACAGATAAGATAATCCTTTATTAGTCCCACAATGGGAAAATTTAGATGAACACTAACATGAAACCAAAATCTGCAGCTTCATTCAGACAATGGACAGTAAGTACTGGAATGTGCACCTGAGATGCACCTGACAGGTAACAATGAACAATGAAACAACAATGAAAGGAAAAAACAAACCATTTCTTCAGAGTTTTCCTTTTTTGTCACCTGTCTGTACTTTCATTAACAGTATAGTTACAGTAGCACGTAGTCTCTTTCTACAGGTGACACAGCAAATTAACATCTGCTTTATTGTTGTAATTCCAATATATTACACTTGAAGTGAGACTTTTTTTTTTCTCCAAATTTCTTGTCCTGTGTCTACTTACTGTGGCAGCTCTCGCAGCTGAGTCCTTTCTGAAAGCCTGCTGCCCCGTTCATGCCCGGCTTGCTGCCAGGCACCATGATCTGATTGGGGTTGGGTTTGGTGCTGGTTAAGGAAGGGAAGAAAGGAGTGTTATTTTGACAGCAGTTCTAACTCAAGGCAGGTACTTGGTGTAGCAGCTGAGAGTGATACTTACTAGGTGGGGATGTACACCTGCTTCAGCTTGCTGTCTGCCTCTGCTGCCTTTAGCCGTTTCTGGCAGAGAAAACATTTTGGGTTTTTGAGGAACTTGGTAGAAACATAGTAAAAACCAAATTAAACAGAGCCTTTCTGGCATTTTACAGCTTGCAGTGGTCCTACCTGTTGGATGTAGCGGTCAGTAGTCTTCCACATGTAGTAGAACTGGACCACACTGGCTAAAGACTTCCAGGGTAACTGTAGAAGAAAACATCTATTGAACCACAATTCCACACCACATTAAAGTTTACCACAGACATTTGCATTTAAATGGTGAAAACCTGGAACCTGACATCAATATCACACTTATTCAACTTTCCTTATACACACTGTAAGAGACAGCAGAGTAGGAGAGCTTACAAAGTCCTGGCGGATGTCGTTGAAGTCTTTGCCATATTTCTCCAGAGCCTCTTCAAACAGCATGGCCTCTGAGGCGCTCCACTCCTCCATTTCGTCGCGGCAGAGAACTGGACCCCCCTGAGGAACCAGGGTGGACATGGCTTTGGCCAGGTCATAGTTGTTCTTCTGCAGTGTGTCCATGGCATGGAACTGACAGCAGAGACAAACAGAAGAACATTAGAGTGTCATCATCACAGACATCAGATCCCCTCACTGAGCAGTGATAGTAACATTAGAGTTCATCATCTGAAATCAGCCACATACACTTGTAAACACAGTCACATTGCAAATCTTTTAAGGAACAAACGACCCAAAAAAGGCAGAACCGGTTAAGTTGGCAAAAAACAAACCACATGCTGCTGTTCTGGTATCCGAAATCAGACAGTTAGATGGGAGAGAGGAAAACTCCCCTTTATCATCATAAACAAAGTCACAGGACACTGATGGTGTCGAGACACTTTGGCTACTTTAAGTCCTATTATGGCAGAGTGGGTGAGACTGTCCTAAAAACTGCCAACAGAAACTGGAAACCAAGTTTATCTGCTAATGCATCTAATAATACCGGCAGAGTGCAAGTACATGATCTCAAGAACTACAAGTTAGACCCTTCAACCCCATCACACATTGTACATTTTTTGAGCAGTAAAATCATGGTCCTAATAGATATTTCAGAATGCGATTTTATGTCATTTACAATTAAAGTATTTTACAATTATTCAGATTCTATGCAGCCAGTTAACAAAGGCTGAACCTGGGTCTTCTGGGGGATCTGGGAACAGAAAACCCTAGCTGTTCCCTCTGTTGCACTCCAGCCTTCATTTGTGTTATAGTACATTATGAACTAGTTTAGCAGGTATTACACATAAATGTACTTTAATGTTGTCACCTCTCAAGAAATTATACAAGACATCTGCCACTGGGATAAATTAATGCCAATTAAATATTTAAATGTTTGTCTTGTCACCTTTGGGGCCTATTAGGTGCTTTCATTATGGTACTGAAAAACAAGCACACAAACACAGACTGTCTCACCAGTGTGATGTCTCTTGAGGCTGCAGCTGCACTCATATGGAGGCTGGGCTGGCGAATGGAGCTGCTGCAGTCCAGGGCCCGAGCAAATGTCCCCACGGCTCTGAAACAAACAGATCCCGGTTCCTATCACTGATCCATCTGCATTTGCAACAGACAAATATTACTAGTGTATTTGTGGTCATTTGTATAGTGTTGCTGAATGTTTGTTAAATGGCCACTAGATGGAGTGTTTTGCTAAAGGACTGATTTATGGGCAGCAGAATGATTCTGCCACTGATAGTCTGGTGACTTCACTCTCTACAATGCACATTTACAGTCTTAAGTTCCTGCAAACAACTGATGTTGAATGTATTAACAATGAAGAAATATTCATTTCCCATGAGAGATGATCAAACTTGCTGTCAATTCATATACGTTTCCAAAAAAAAAAAAAAAAAAAAAAAAAAAAAAAAAAGCTGTGCTGCGGATGGTAGAGTCAGAATTGTCATGGCAACAGGATCTAGAGATGATGATGCAACCGGGTGACAGATGGCAGGGGAGCGTTACCTTGCCACCACAAGAAACTGGTCAATCTGAGGGTCTTTGAGCTGGTTGTTGGGGTCCCACACCTTGGTCTCCAGCTTCTCCTGGACCCGGTTGTCTGATTCACCTGAGATGAGAAGAAACTGGTTTCAATATCACCTACTCAACACTTGTGAAGATTAATTTGTTACTGTTTCTGGTCATTTTTTTCTTCTTATGGCAGGAGGTAGTGACTGACTTCAGGAAATTGTGTTTGCTTTCTATCTCCAACTTTTAGTGCTCACCCTCAGCTAGCTTGTCAGGGATCTCTGCCTGGTACTTAGAGCCCACACGGATCTCGCCCTGATCTGCCAGCAGGGTCTTCTGGACAGGGTCAAACACCAACGAGTAGAAGAAACAGTCCTGGACAGAACGTATGACAGAAGATTACAACTGCTTGCCATATGTATTGTGTTCCTCCAGTTATTTCACAGACTTTCTTTCTGTATTGCGGGACAGTAAAATCTGAGAATATATGGGTGCTGTAAGTAATATGCTGATAACCAATAAATGACGTATTACCTCCTTCTCCAGGTAGCCAGCCAAGACATCTGTTTCATTGAGGAGGGTGACGTTACATTTGCCCCTGAGGAGACAGTAATGAGACAGTGAGACACTAAGCAGTTCAGTCCTAACTGTGCATGGCAGGTGTCTGTCAGTAGTTCCTGTGAATACATACCGTATGTGAGTAGCTGGTAGAGATTCAAACTGTCGAGACAGGAAGAGTTCTCTGTGTTTGAGCTGGTGTTTCTGTTGTTCAGAGAGCACTGGTTGCTTCGATTCCTCCTCAAATTCTCCTACAAAGACAAAAACATCATTGCATCACATCACACACACACACACACACACACACACACACACACACACACACACACACACACACACAGTCATAAACACATACAAACTGACACACAGGATTCAAAAATGTCCTGTAGATTAAAAGGTTAAAACAGTTCTTCCTGTGGGAAAAACATACAGTGTTGTTGTTCATACACTGGAGAAGAGTTTGAACAAAAGTAACAAGTAAACCCATAATTTGCTTGTTGCTCAATTTGCTTGAATTAAGATTTTTTGCCACTTTTTGCTGACATAGAAGCGCTCTGGTGGCCACTGGACCAGCAGCTTCTTAGCTCACATACAGCAGGTTCACATTAGCCTACACAACTTATTCTTGCAAATGCTGGAGGAGCTGACCAGAGTAAAACATCTGGCATCATCACATTTCCACTGGCTGTGACACTTGGCTGCTCCCAACTGCCTCAGGGGGGATTCACCCTTCATTTAACATGCTTGTTATTTGCAACACATTTAAGGCTCTGTGACTATGAAGAATCAAAATTCTGCTTTTTTGATAAGTAACCACAGTGAAACCCATTCTCTATTTTGTACAGTTTTCTCTCCTGCTCTCTATCTTTCTTCTTTTACTCACTTATACTCCTTTGATAACGTAAACATGCGTACAATGTGTATAAACTGGAAACACCTTTTACTCATGATGCACCCATTCATAAAGACCTTTTACTCTGCTTCTTACTTTCTTACTTATTAACAGAGACTCCAATCTGCAGTGTAGTCCCATACATCTCACTGCCAAACCACACAATAAAATACAAAATAATAATAGTACTTAACTTTCAGTTTCACTTCCTTCCTTCTGTCCACACAATACCTCTCTCTACCACACATCTCTCTTCCCCCCATGTTTCCCTCTCAGAATCAGAATAATTGAATTAATTTCCATCCCTGACAGAAACAGTAGTTAAAAGCCTAACCTTGGTCAGGAGGAGCATCTTGATCCTGACCCATTCAGATATGGGTTGACATGGGTTGACCAGTGTCCAGTGTCACTATGTTGATTTGAATGGGGTATTATTTTCAAACATACATTTGTGATACAGTGGCAAGAAAAAGTATGTGAACCCTTTGGAATTCCATGGTTTTCTGCATTAATTTGTCATAAAACGTGATCTGATCTTCATCTAAGTCAAGGGTATTGACAAATATAATGTGCCTAAAATAATAACACAGAAAAATTCTGGCCTTTCATGTTTCTATTGAGAGCAACCATAAAAACCTCATAGTGCAAGTGGAAAAAGTATGTGAACCCTTGAATTAATGACCTCAAAAAAGCTAATTGGAGTCAGGTGTTAGCATACCTGGAGTCTTGTTAGGAAACTGAGTTTGGAGGTGTGGACTGGATCTACTTTGACTGATAAAAACCACTCAAACTTTTTGACTTTACTCATCACAAGAGAATACGCTTATATGAGCCATGCCTCGCCAAAAAGGATCTACGATCAAGAATTGTTGATTTACATAAAGCTGGAAAGGGTTATGATGTAATTTCAAAGACTTTAGAAATTCACCAGTCTACAGTTAGGCAAACAATCTACAAATGGAGACACTTTGGGACTGTGGCTACTCTACCGAGAAGTGGGTGCCCAGTCAAAATGACCCCAAGAGCACAAGAAGACTGATCAATGAGGTAAAGAAACAACCCTGAGTGACAGCCAAAGATTTGAAGGCATCATTGGAGCTGGCTAACATCTGTGTTCATGAGTCTACAGTACGTAAAACATTGAACAAGCAGGGTGTCTATGGCAGGACACCATGAAGGAAGCCACTGCTTACTAAAAAGAACATTGCTGCACGCCTGAAGTTTGTAAAAGTGCACATTGACACTCCACAAAATGTTTTGTGGAGTGATGAAACTAAGATTGAACTATTTGGAAAGAACACGCAGCACTATATCTGGCGTAAAAAGGGCACTGCATATCATCATGAAAACATCATCCCAACCGTAAAGTATGGTGGAGGAAACATCATGATTTGGGCCATGCTTTGCTGCATCAGGGCCTGGCCAGCTTGCAATCATTGAGGGGAAGATGAATTCCCAAGTGTATCAAAAAATTCTTCAGGATAATGTGAGAATGTCTGTATGTCAGCTGAAACTCTTTAGAAGTTGGGTGATGCAACAGGACAATGAGCCAAAACACTGGAGCAATTCCACAACAGAATGGCTTCAGAACAACAAAATCCACCTTTTGGTAGTGGCCAAGTCAGAGCCCAGACCTCAATCCAATAGAGATGCTATGGAATGATTTGAAGAGAGCCATACACATGAGACATCCAAAGAATATGACAGAGCTAAAGCAGCTCTGCCAGGAAGAATGGGCTAAAATTCATCCTGAACGATGTGCAGGTCATGGTCCACAGCTACAGGAAGCACTTGGTTGAGGTTATTGCTGCCAAGGGGGGGTCAACCAGCTATTAATTCCAAGGGTTCACTTACTTTTTCCACTGCCATTTTGAATGTTGAAAGAGTGTGTTCAATAAAGACATGAAAGATCAAAATGTTATTATTTTAGGCACATTTGTCAATACCCTTGACTTAGATGAAGATCAGATCACATTTTAGGAGAAATTAATGCAGAAAACCCTGAAATTCCAAAGGGTTGACATACTTTTTCTTGCAAGTGTAAGGCACGTAAACCCACAAGCTGTCTTGTACTGCTTGATGTTGTAACTTTATCTTCCAAGGTGTGTACTGATGGGGTGTGTAGAGGACAATTTCACTCACCAGGTGAACAACAGTTTACAATGAATCTTAGCCAATTGTGAGCCTGCCTTTACTGTGTGTTTGACCAAAGACAGCCCTGGATTAAAAAGATGCACTAATGGGGGCATGTTGCTTCAGGTACAGCAGAGACAATGAAATACAATCACAGGAGGACAGTTTGAGAAACAGGTCTGTGAGTCTAGAGTCTTTGGCAAAACACTGCAGAGGTGAGACAGGATTTTAGAATTCTACAAGGTATCACTGCAATATTCTTTTTATGCTTTGTCTTGACAGTTACCAGCTGAAGTTGAGCAATGTGGTGAACATAATATACTGTATACTATATAAAGTGACTGTGAGTGTGATCATTGTCGTTGACTCTGACTCTACACAGTGTGCAGTAGTAGGTGATACAGAGTTTTCGCAGTTGTGTGGTGTTTTTTCAGTAGTTTTACAGTGTAACATCCATGTCTGATCATGCTGAATTATTGTGCGTGCGCAGGCTGCACAAAGTCCAGCCTGTCAGGACATCGAGTCCACTACTATTTTCCTGACAGGAAAAGAAACTTTGCTAGCTTTTGTGCAGAGATGCATTTTGTGCAGGTGAGGAGACTTCACTGCTGCATCTGTGACTAAAAACACGATCGTGTGCAGCGCTCATTTCAGACGGGAGGATTATGTTTCTGCCGATGTAATAAAGATGTGTTGTAGAGCCCAGAATTGTGTGAGCTGGAGCGGTTCCTGCAATTCACTCAGATGCCTCACCAGGCCACTGTTAGCAGCAGCTCGTGGTTCTGCCATCAGTGGCAGTGGCAGCAATTGAAAACATGAGCAGGGTCCTGTTTTCTAATGTTTGCTATCTTCCAAATTAGCCAGCATCATGATTTCAACAACAAAAAGCAAGCATGCAATGTCAAGGTGCTCTTTAACAGATGACACAGCGTAAGTTAAAGAAGAATGAGATAAGAATAATTTTCTATATTTTTCTTATCGTCAACAAATCCACACAAAGACCAACAAAATAATAAATGTGACCTAGAAGTAAGTACTGTGTGTACACATACAAAACCTGACTCTTCTTATTTGTTTATGCTACAGAGCTCCGTTACTGTGAAAAAAATTACGAAAATATCAATGAGCCTTACCAGCATGGCCAGCCCTACTTAGACTTTCTGTTCTATAATGACCTTCAGCCATTTTCGTCTTCTGGGTCAATTTCTCGCATTTTGTTTTTTTTTTTTTAATTAATTTTTAATTCACTCTTATTTTACCAAGCAAGGTATTAAGAACACTTTTTTATTTATAATGACAGCCTTCAATGCTTCTGTTTCCTTTTGTACCAGTTAATATTTTGTCAATCCTCTGTAAGAGTTCAAAGGTCATCAATTTATCAGGGCAGAGAGAATAATGGTCTTGAGTGCCCCCTGGTGTGATTTCTTAAATTTAGACAGTGTACTTGATCTTTGCCATCCACTACAATGAACTACCAACACAGTTATTAATGACTTGTGGTAAAACAATGTGGCTGTCTCACATTACCAAACCCATGTGACAGCCATGTTTCCTGACAGTAAGAAATGCAAAAAAACACTGAGCCATAAGCAGCTATGTCTGACTGTGTGTATATGTGTGTGTGTGTGGTGTGTGTGTGTGTGTGTGTGTGTTCGGTCACTAGATTCCACATTCCGAATTTCAGGCGGGTGAGTAATTTATTGCAAGCTGGGGGGGAGGGACTATATCACTCCATCTCTGTGGACTCCGCCCCTGCACTAAGCCACAGGAAACCCTGTCAGTGAGGGCACGAGTGAGACAGAGAGAGAGAGAGAGAGAGAAAGTGAGCGAGAAGGACGGTACCTTTAGCCACACCCCTTTTCTGTTAACCTCTCAACCCCCCACCCCCACCCGTCCAGCTAGTCCCTGCCAAACAAAGTAGGAAACCCTGTGCACCAAACCTGAGGCGCCCATCTCCCCCTCCCCTCCCCCCAACATGTATCCCCAAGTCCCTACACACACACACACACACACACACACACACACACACAGAAGGAGCGACCAGCACTTAAAGCGCACACAGCATAACAGCAACACACACTCCTACAGACAAATACAACAGACATACACACTTTATTCGCTCTGACAAAGACACAAGTCAAGTCAGAATTAACCCGTTCTGTGCTGCAGCCCTCAGGGATAGATCAAGGGCCTTTTGTTCTGCACAAAGAATTGATGTGAGTGTAGAAGGAGAAGGAAGAGGAGGGGAGCAGAGATTTTTTTAAAAAAAAGGAGGAGGAGGAAAAAAAAAAGCTGCAGATAAACCGTGGTCTGGTACAAATGAGCAGCAGCAGCAGCAGAGAGAAGGCGCCTGCTCACTTCATCACTGGCACGGGATCATAATGTTCTAAGCCAGATTAGACCTGAGGAGTGTTTCATAAAGCAGAGCTGTCATTTAAAGTAGCCTTACTTCAGTAAGTCAGGTTTATTTTAAAAAAAATCTCTTTTAGGCGTTAAAACGTAAATGATAAAAAAAATTTTTTAAAAAGCGATTACAGTTAGCATGGACCTTTATCTGGCTAGCTGGCTACTGGCATTTCAGTTACATTAAACACAAAGCAAGCCCGGTGGTTCAGAAATTTCTCAGTCCCTCCTAAGGATGGACTGTATAAAAAGTACACAGGGCTCCTGTCTGTTAATTTTGGATTACCATAGTGAAGAAGTAGGCCCTATTGACTTGGCTCTGAATTGGCCCAGCTCTAACATTGGTTTCTTAGGTATTTAAAACCTATTTATTTGTTTTATTTTTTTAAAGACTTCTCTGTACATGGATGCCCATGATTCCTCGATTGTTGATCATTTTTAAGTTTCTTTGCCAAGCTGCGAAGAGTTAGTTTTCTTTTTTTTGTTTTTTGATTCCCTATCAAAGCAGCCAAATATTACAATGTGACAGACCATTGACTGGAATTATTGTACACCTATAATGTAGAGCTAAGGCCCTTATCAAGCTCAAGCATCTGGACAGTTTTACAGTCAGTATATGTAGCTTCCTACAGAGCCTTGCAGGTGCAATGGTGGGTAAAAAAAAGATTATTTGTACGCATGAGAAATCTGGCTCTTAAAGTAATAATTTAAATGCAAGGATTGCTGCACTACAAAATTTGCTCTTATAAATGCATAATTTTGCCACATAAACCAATTGAATGTTACATAATGATACATTGCCTAAGTGAAGCCACAGACACTGTTTTTGCAAAATCATATTGCATATTACATATTATTTACAAAAACAGCAATGAATTCAAATGGCTCAAGTATATTGTCAATGGCCTGATGACCCACTGCTTATTTTTGCACTATTCTAGTATGAAGGATTTACAGACACCGTAAACAGGAGAATTACACTGTTCATGTTACAAAGTAATTTATCAGGAATGTGAGCTTGCATGTGTTGGCCAGTGCAGCCAGTTAGCAGAATTGTACTGTAGTCAAAGTTAAGCCAGGTTTAACTTTTTTGTCAGCCGACTCTATATTTGTCCACATTAGTCACCTTCTGGTATATTTTACTCAAAGCTATACTGCCAGGGAAGTGTGCAAATGATAAATTCAAAAACAGAGTAATTTCAAAATTCACAGATTAATGATTGCTTCAGTAGCTATACACAACAAAGAAGAAGAAAATCTAAAGAGATTGCTTGGTCTATTTAAAAGAATAAATGCCTTTAAGACAACACCTCAGACCTGCTAGCAGACACAATATATGGTGAAATTACGGTCACTGCACGTAGTATAATGTCAAATTTGTCTATACACAGCCAGAGAACATATGCTTAGCTTCTGTGTGTGGTGCTGGGCACAGTGAAAAAAGCAAAGTTAATGCATCCATTTTGAGGTGTGTGTGTTTGTGTGTGTCTTTGTCTGAAGCACAGCAGCCCAAGAAGAGGGAGGGGGAGCTGGTTATGGTGTTGGGGTGGGGGTAATGAGTGAATGTGATCAGGCCTCAGTAGTCTGCATGCCATTAGCACCACCCCACTACCTCCATCCTCCCACCTCCTTGGCTCTCTGATCACACACAAGACACAGACTGAGCTCATTGGCTGATCAGGATAGGGTGGAGCAGGATCCACATACTGAGACAATATTACTGATAAAAATGTTAGAAATAATAATATTAATTTCTTCATCATCATCTTAATTGTTATTACCATTATGTCTCACCAAAGAAATAACTCTGGTGGTGTGTGTGATAATTTTATTACCACACAATCAGGTTCACTGGAATCAACCAGTAAAACCTGAGGTGAAACCTCCGGAGCTGAGCAGAATAACTGGGATGTTTATTTAATGTATCTGACACACTGAAATGACTACCAACTTTGCACACTGTACTTTTCACAAGCTTCTTGACCCAAATACTGGAGGCTCTGATTCAGAATGTGGCAGTTTATGAGCTTAACACATAGATATGATAAGAATTTAAGTTTAATTGGGAGATTCTGAAACAGAGTATGTTTTTTGCCAACCACCAAATCTTGAAGAAGAAGTAATAAAACCTGGATGAATAGGTTTTTGGTTAGATGCTTGAAATAAGGTCTGTAGTTAACACAAGCTCAAGACGTTTTTACATTTTACTCTATGACATAAAATACTCTATGTCATTTTTTTCACCCTGATTTTGAGAGGATGAGCAAATCACATTTAATATCCCTGCACTATAAACCTTGTGTAACCACTGTTTGTGATTAACATTTTTTCTGGTGTACAGTGATCACTCACAAAAATGTGAAGGGTTACTTCATTTCCCCCCATATTAAAGTGCAACTTAAAAAACAAATGTAGATTTCAACAGATATTGAATACATACAAGTTAAAGGGCCAGTGGTGGAAAAATGTTACAGTGGACATTGCTGCCATCAAGTTAAGTCGTGGAATTTATGTTAATTAGTGACAGCTGATATGACCTGCTCTTTGTCATTTTAACTGGCAATAGTGACAATCAGTGCCAGGTTCAAGTGGGAAACCACTAGGTGAATGTTTTGTACACTGAGCTTTACTCAAAGTCATTTTACTGGTGCAGACAAATAATTTGTCACATTCATTCACTATAAATTTCACTCACAAGGGTGAGCAAAATGCTTACACTAGTCATGGTTGTACTGCCACAATTATGGCAATTATTTAGTTGCATAGGGCATACAGTTATTACTTCAAGGTCCCAAAGTGCAAAGACAGCCGCAGTCTTGAGGTTTGTACTCAGCCATGATTGGGCAGTTCTATTTTCCTGTTGAAACTGTACTGGCACACAACAAAACTGTTCATTTCCCAAGTGATGCATTTCCACACATTGTTTTTCTTCTTCAAGTCCCTTAAGTTCATTAAAGTTAAAAGTCATTAAAATCCTCTATCCAAGAGAACTGGGAAGCTCTTGATTGCAATGATCAGCTATTCCTTCATTTCTTTCACTTATTTTTATGTAGTTGAGCTAAAAATGAACTGTGCTACAGTCTCCTGAGGGAATCAAAATATTGGTGATTGTTTGTTACCATATTGTTGCTCGGGACAACGATCCGGGACAGTATTTTTAAACTAGAAAAGTAATCAATACAACATGAAACCATGTAATCATGTGTGTTGTATCACATGTGAGTAAAGTTAGTCGAGCCAGCATGTGTGTGTGGATTTAAGATCTAACAATAGTTAAAATCACATTAAAGTAGTGCTTTTTCAATGCATATTGATTTATATAAGAGGTATTATGAACACAATTTATTACCTGTCTTTGTAATGAACAAATAAAAACAAGCTGTCCTTTTATATAAAGTCTTCTCCAAACTAGCCTTCAGCATTAAGCCTTAAACAAAACGGATGG
Source organism: Lates calcarifer (assembly GCF_001640805.2). NCBI lineage: Eukaryota > Metazoa > Chordata > Actinopteri > Centropomidae > Lates > Lates calcarifer. The sequence goes on from NC_066846.1 coordinate 973,415, forward strand.
TCTTATATTAACCCTGAAGCAGACCATGGTGCAATTTACAACATAAAAGCTACAGAGGTGCTTTGAGGCTTTCATGTGCAACACAATGAAGAACAGGTTCATTAAAGGCAGTGAGCCATATCATACCTGCTCTCACACAGTATAAAACAAGAGTGGAACTGAAAGCAGGCTTGGGCTTGGTGGTTGCTACTCACTTGCATTGCTGTCAGCCAGAGTGTTGAGGTTGCCCGAGATGTCTCGCCTCCTGAACAAACACACCACCTTTGCCTCCACATTCCCATTGGCTGTCTGTAAATGTAGAGTCAGTGGTTAGAAATAGGCACCATAATGAAGCAGTGGTTTAACTACATATATATCACATACTGATCATTTCCAATTCATTCTGACTCCAGTTTCAGGTTGGCATTTTAGCACTTCTGATTCTTGCATTTTCTGAGCCAGCCAAAATATATTGCAGATAAAAACCAGTAGTGTTTGGCCCATCATATCTACACCAACCATTTCACTAATATTGCTTTGTATAGATGTATAAACTCTCCAATCATAAATATACACTGTTTTACCTTTGTCTTGACAGAAACATCTGTGTGAAACAACCACAGAGCTTAGTGAAGTATTAGTTGTGAGGAGATGCAAGGGTAGCGTGTTGGCAGTAATGTTGGCATTCCCAAAACACAGTATACAGTGTAAACACTATAGTAACTGCCAGAATGTAGGTGGAAAATATATGTAACATAATGTGTAATTCTCTCAGGTAAAAAAAGACACTAAACATCAGACTGGTAGCATCATCATGAGGCAGTAACTTGCATGGAACAGAATGTATTCTGTACAATTGCAACATAACTGAAGGTGAAATTACTCATCTTACAACGTAACTTGCTTATGTGTTTGAAAAACAGCTCAGTAACTGAAGTATCTGCAGCTACGGTGAGAACTGTAATGTGTCCATGTTTCACAGTATCTTGGATTATTTTTCACTTCCCTCTAAGATTCAGCCCATCTTAGGAGAGAGCTCTCTACTCAGATGTGCAATAAACACAAATCTATCTACTCTGTATATAATATTATCTGCACAATTTAATTTAAATAATGTAAATGTATGTAAATATTAACAATGTATATAGTGTCCATTTTGAAGGGGTATATTTCTTTACTTCTTATTTTTTAAGGATTGGATTTCATCACTATTTTATTTTATTTCTATGTTGTTATGTTACTTTATTCCTCTTTATTTATCTATATTTGACAAATAGAGCACTGCAATGCAACAATTTCCCACAAGGGATTAATAACAGGATTCTGATTCTGATTTTGACAGGTGCATAGGAGTCACCCCTCATGGCTGCAAAAAGTCCAAGAAGAAAATATCCTGAATCTGTGAGAGCAGGGTGGTGGAAGAATATCAACATGGCAACCAACCATGGCATCAACTTGATGACAAATCAGATAATCAGCACAGCACTTGAGATATCAGCTTCTGGACAACTGAATATGCAGCGGCAGGTGGTCCAGGATATCATCTCTCAGACGCTTAAGAATATATCTAGGCCATATGCAGTGCTTGAGGGCCAGGACCTCACACTGACCAATATCTCCTGAGAAAAAGACTGAGTCAGTCGAGTAAATCACAGGAGCAGGAGCAGGACACAACAGAAAGACTGCTGAGCATCAATAACTGCTAAGGAGAAGAAGATGCAAAGCCACAAATCACATGTCAAGTCCAGCAACAAAGACAAGTGGACAACAGTCATTACAAACCTGAGTACAATTCTAGGTGGACTTTGGGAATCGGCAGTTAAGAAGCTGGAAAGACTGAGTGGCCTGACCTACAGCTAAGGGTAGAAAGGTTTGGTACAAAAGAGGAAGGGAATAAAAAACAACACCCCTTCTGATGTTTAAAAACATGCAACTGAATGTGTTGTTAGGGAGAGGAGCCTTGAAAAACCGAAGAGTAGAGAACCTCAGAATTCAACTCAAGGAGAAGGAGAGGGCATGCTCACCTTTCTACATGGATCCCTTTAAATTTGTTAAAGGACCCTTCACAAAAGAAAAAACTTGTTAAACTTCCAAGAGGGTTGTAGAGAAAGAACACCTTAAGTCTGGAAAGCAACTACATGGATAACTTTAACACCCTGATCTCAACTGTTGCATGTACAAGGTGATTACTGGAGAGCTTCATTTACACAGCAAATCCTGGATCATATCCTTTGTTAGAGGGGAACAATGAAAACAAACCAGAGATTCTACATCAACAACAAGCCCTTTCCAAAAGTGAGCTTGGGGTGGTGGTACATTGTAAACCTCAAAGATACAGACCAGAATATTCAAATTAGATAAAAATAAAAAATAAAAAAATAACCAAAGATCTGGTCAGCCTAGACATAACATGGCAAGTTGAAACTGTGGTGCTTGCACTTTATACTGCTTCCAAGGGTGACAGTCATGAGATTCTCATGACCAAAATCAAGAAGTTGGAGCAATCAATCAATTCCTGCATAAAGTAGTGACCTTAGCAGTATCAGCTTGTATCAGAATGGTGCACTGGTTTCTAACCCAATTTAAAAGTACAAATGCACCAAGATGAGGCTGGACATGACCATGTCGGAGTCTCAAGATGGTGGGATACAAGCAACTGCTCCCAGAACAAGCAAATTCTACTCTCAGGCACGGAGACACTGTAGGTCAGGTGTAGCATGAGGGTGGTTTTGGTCGCGACAAGTTGGCCCACTTACCACAGCACAACAAGGGGTAAAAGCTGACAGGGGCACATGTGGGATGCCAGATGTTGACATTGAGCTCTCTGTCATGTGTCATATCAATGAAACACCAGTGAAGGGTGAATCTGATGACCCCAATGAAGTGATTACACCTACTACCATTCAAGAAATCAAGGAGTGCTGATTATTGTAAAAGATTGTTACAACAAGTCCTATGAGCTAAATACAGTCAAAATTCAGTACTAGTAAAGTATTACCAGCAAAACTCTTATTTCACATTTTCTTTGTGAGGATGTTTAACAAACCAGATTTTTCAACCCTTCTATGTGCAGGTAATGAAATAAGTTTTTCACACCACATGATATACATACATACTACATACTAGATTTAGTACAACATTTAAAAATGACAAAACTCTACTTAAAAATGAAACACTTTATTCAAAGCAAATGAAATGCAAATATAATCTGGGTATGTACAGTATACAAAATAACTTTAGCCTTTTATGTATACAGTCCAGATCATGTCCTACAGTTGATATTGATGCTGCTGATCCTGATGATGCTCACTGCTATGTTGTTTTCAGGCCATCACTGACAACAACTCAACTATAACATCACCTTCTGACGGTCTCTCCTACCATGCAGAGTAGGAACACCTCATCAAATATGCTTCATCAGGTCACTTTAATAATCTATAAAACATTGCAGATTCAGAGTTAATGGTACAGTATATTGTTTCATTAGGGCCATCTAGGTACAACTGCAGAAAACATTGGTCTTGAATAAAGCAAAGCAAAACAAAGTTTGCAATCCAATCAAAGTGACCATTGTATGTATACTCCTTGGCTAATGATATCAACAAAAGTTAAATGAGTCATCATCGAGGGGAAAATGAATTCCAAAGTTTATCAAGCTATCTCAATGAATAATGGCAGGGTGGCTGTCTGCCTACTGAAGCACAGTAGAAGTTGCGTGATGCAACAGGACAGTGACTTTAAATCAAAGTAAATCTAGTACAGGACTTCAAACAAAGAAAATTTGCCTTTTGGAATGGATCAGACAGAACCCAGAATATACCCCAATAAAGATACCGTGGAATGATCTCAAGAGAGCTATGCACACTAGACCTCCTAAGAATATGAGCTGACACAGCTCTGTAGGAGGAATGGCCCAGGATTACTCCTTAACATTGCTGATGGAACAGCTAGGGGTGCCACTGACAGTGAGAGGAAGAAACTGAGAAGACTGGCCTCTGTTTCATACTGTAAAAAGACTGACTGAAGTAGATAAACATCTGAAACAGTTTGTGAAAAACTGAAATAAACAAACTAGCCAGCAAGCTAGCACACTAACGGGTCACAAAGAAAAAAAGATTTCATACTTACAGTTTGACTTTCTGAATCAAAACACAGGTCCAATAAAGTTACAACTGCCAGTCCTACAGTAGCAGCACAGTGACGATCCTGGCCAGCCAGCTGCCGGTTGGCACCTGGTCGCCTCAGTGAAATGTGGAGTTGTACTGCTGTATGAGGTTCACAGTGTACAAATGATATCTGCTTGTGTCCAGTGTTGCATTCCCTCCACCACAGCAACAACAGAAACACTTTCTTCCAGACACTGCAGGTGCTATTGCAGCTTATGCAGGCTGTAATTCATGGGTGTGCTCTGGTACTGGGTCATGATGAACCTGGACCTGAGGCCCGGAGCAGAAGCACATTTATGGACTTACACGGCAATCACACATCAAGAATGTTGGGAAAGTAAAAAAAAAAAAACACTGGAAAAGGGGTTTAGAGTAGACTGAAATGTAGGCTTTTAACATAGGTCCAATGTACTAAAGTTTTGGAACTTTGGCTGTGTTTAACATGGACAAGGCTCCATCAAGGCCTCTTTTTATCAATATTTCTGTGTACTAGATCTCAGCTATTAGCACAAATTTTGATGGGCCAAGTAGGAAGTCTTATTATTGATACTGATGACAGAAATATTTCAAGATAGATGTATAGTCAAAGGTGGGTAGTATGGCTTTAAAACAATATAATGATTACAAAGAATCTTGGTATTTTTTTAAAATAACCATCTTTATGGCCAAATGCAACAGAAACATCTTTACACAAGAACCTAATGATGTGAACAGACCTTCAGCTGGTCAATCCAACTTTAAAATAACTTCAGCTCTGTGCAAGCCTCATTGGATGTGCAGATGGTAATCATCAAACTAACTTCAGATTGATGTTTGACAGTTAATGTCATCAAACCTCTTCCACACTACTTACCTTGTTCCTTTTCTTGGAACCAATTTCACCAGTTTGTACTGACATTATCATAAACTGTTTGTGGAAAACCTCTAATAGATGCATTAAAGGTTAGATAGTGGAGATGTCATTCTCCCAGGACCTGGACCATGACGGACCATAAGAAAAGGGAAAGTAGCAACGGCATACACACAGTGCTTCCCTCCATATTTCAGCATGGGCTTAGAGATCTGGCTACTCTGTCTCTCACTATCCATTCATTGTGCTCAGCAGCCATTAACACTCAGGATGATGCAGTCTTCCTGGTGCTCAGCACAAGCCCTTCAATGTAAGAGTATTACATAAATGAGCTTAATCCTTTGACTGGGAAACAAGCCTGTGTCATATGCCTCTGCTTTTACGTAAGTGGCTGCTGTACTACTCCTTTAGTTACTGTCGCCATAGTTTACCAACTAAATGGACTGTACTTATATAGCGCTTTTCTAGTCTTTTCGACCACTCAAGCGCTTTACACTACAGATCACATTCACCCCATTCACACACATTCACACAGCACATATTCTATATATTAATGTGCTTTTTTTCTAAACACATTCACACACATTCACACACATTCACACACATTCACACACCGATGTGAAACACACACATCGAGCAATTTGGGTTCAGTATCTTGCCAAGGATACTTCGGCATGCAGACTGGAGGAGCCGGGAATCGAACCACCGACCTTCTGATTGGTGGACGACTGCTCTACCTCCTAAGCCACAGCCGCCCTAGTATCCAGACAGGGGAAATATCAATTTAAATTTGGCTGCCATATCATTCAAAATAGATACTTTGTGCAGGACTCCTGCCACACTTGGAACACTCCCTGGATGTCCTGTTCTGCAAGCACATTAAGGACCATCTGCTATTTGCGCTGGATCTCCTCCACTGTCTCAAGATGGTAACCCTTTAGCTTGAATTTAACGTTGGGGAAGAAGAAATCAGCAAAATCGGGTGAGTGGAGCAGGTGGAGAAAAATTACCGTGTTGGTGTGGGCAAAAAACTTGTGTGCAAAAATACCCTGTGAAAGGGTGCATTGTTTTGATGGAGCAACTCAATTGCCATCACACACAGTTCAGGTCTTTTGAGGGAGGACATTTGGTGCAGACACCTCAGTAGAACTCGGCAGTTAACAGAGCTCCTCGCAGACTTGAGGTGATGAAACTGTAAATGTGCATCTGCAAGTGGTCACAAAAACGTGTGTAACACAAGTCCAGCTGTGGATCATGCAACGTGGAATAGTGACTCACAAAAGTTACTGCTCACACCTACTGCATGCACATTACTAAGCCACACTCAGTTGGTTCGCCTCAGGAACAGTCTCAGAACTTTTTGATCACACTTCTTATGTTGACTGAAACCATGTTAGAAGAGTCTGAATATACATTTTTATTAATGCCTGCCAGACAACCAGCATATTTTGTGGCTATGGTATGATTTGAGAAAATACAGATGGTTAGGGTGTACTGTTAAACAATAAAACATAGGTATTTTATAGACAACTTTTTGATTGAAACAAGAAACTGTTGCAAGACAAGAAGACAACAACCAACCTTGTTGAGCTCTTCTATTCTGCGGATCAGGTAAGGGTTGCTGGAGGAGTTCTCAAAGTACACATAATCTGGAAGAAAAAAAACAACAGAAATCAAAGATTTGATACTTATGATGTGTTCACAGTGTAAAACACAAATCAATGCACAACCATACCTCATAAAAAATATTAAGTATGATAAATAACAAAACATTTTACAACAGCAACTCCAAATGCATGTCTACTCGACAGATACCTCCACATTTCAGTTATTTCATCTCATTAGCCCTATGCATGTTTTGTGTGTGTAATAGTAGAACTGAAAGGATTATGGGTAACATGATGAACATGAATCCATATTCCCTGACACACACAGCTATAACTGAAGTCTGTCTTTTAAACACTAAGAGCCAGACAATGCCAGCTCAGTAAATGAACCTTTGTAATGTGAGCCCAAGAAAACTTCAAACACAATTTTAGTAGTGTTACAGTTATAGTTAAATACAGATGCTGGAGGAGATGACTAGGGCTAGCCTCCCTGCCAGCAAAGCCACTGTTAGCAGATGACGCGTTAAAAAAAGTTTATATTTTCATCCGATGTTTGGGCTGATATCTTGGTTATTTAAAGACAAGAAGACAAGACGACAGAATAGCGTGCACTACAAATTGTGTCGAAAGCATGTTCCCACAAAGACAGGTAATACCACTCATCTTTTTTACCATCTGAAGCAGTGCCATACTTTAGAGCAGGCACAATGCAAGCCTTTACTGTGCCAGACCTGAGCAAGTGCTGGTGGTCCCCCTAAAACAACCAAATAGTGTCCAAATCCATCCTGCTAACCACTGAGACATCTTCAGCTGTTATTAGCAGCAACACATCAACTGCAATATGGTTGGAGTGGAAAGAGAATTCACATAAAGGTCTCATACCTGTGTGAGACCTTAGTGTTACAACAGTCTGTTGAACTAAACTGAAGCAAAAATTATTTTCTTGTACCAATGGTTCAGTTTCTGGTTCTGGTGTGGATATGGTGCAGCTGGTCATGTAGAGGAGCTCTTGTTTCTGTTTAGGAGAAATCTGCAGGTCACATCCAAAGGTCATGAGGCCAGTGGGCTAGCCAGGAGCAGCATGACTGTCAGATGAGTAAATAAACTACAGTGCTGTCAACATTCACTCCATAGCAGTCCTTTACCCAACAAGTAATCCGCAAAAATGATGTGTATGTAAAATGTACTAACTGTGAAAACAGAAATGAAAGATGCAGATTTTATTAACATCTTAACTTCAAATAAGGTCTAACTGCCAGCCATACTTTTTTATTGTGAATGCTGCAATTAGCCAGAGCTGCAGCCCATTCTCCCTGTGCTAATGCCTGGGTGAAAGGTGTGACAGATGACATCTTGTAAAACCAGCACAGTTTGGCATTTTATCATTTAGAATATGAAAATATGATCATATGTTGGCTGTGTCGGAATAAACTGGCATATAATTACTCAACCGGAGCAATGTGTAACCACATTCAGCACAGGTATGTAGACTTAACCTGTAAGGAAAGATGGCTACTGGATGCCAGTCTCATAACCTAAAATATTTTTACATTTCTTATAATAACATAAAAGATCTCTGATGTAGTGTTTTACACTGTTATTTCAATGTAGAACTAAGAGCAGCGCATTGATTTGCTTGGCCCTTCCTTACCCCTCTCTCTCAAACACAATGACAATGGACCCGTCTGTCATAGCACGACCGGCCATTAGGAGCAGTGGGAGAAATCCTGCACTGGTTTGCTGGTGGTTTGCCAGTAGAGAGCAAAAAAAAAGAAATCCATTACATTTTTACCATCCCCTTTACCCTACAACCCCTGTGAAGGTGTGTGTGTATGTGTCTTTATTAAAAACAATGTTAAAATAAAACAGGAAAGAAAAACAAGTACAATTTTCCAAAACCAATGACAACTAGCCAACTTACAAGCCGTTCAATGCAGCATGCTTTTCTATTTGCATGTGTTTTCTTACACTGCAGTGTGTTGAGCTCTCTCGGCCACCCTAACATTGCCCTTATACAAAGTCTTTACAGATTCACATTAGATAGTTAATGACACACTGCAGCAAGGTTGAGTTAAATTTGTCAGTCAGTGATTTATGAAAACTGTTGGATAAATTAGTTCTTCAGAGTTAACTGACAGTGAAGGTGGACTCAAAATATCAGCTGGTGTCAGGTTGAACTAACAGCTGTCAGCCTTTAAACCTTGCATTGATCAAACCTTCCCAACATTTATCATTCATTATACCACTACCACAGACACAGTACTTCCTTGTGGCTTCACGTCAAACTCCATCTGGTCCTCCCACAAGCAGGGACAGAGAGCCTCAGGAGGATATCAGTGGGTTTTTGATGCATCACCACAAGCAGAGATGGAGAAGGAAGGATTCAGACAGGGAGAGGATTTCTTGCTCTACTTAACACGCTGATGGGGAGTCTGACCAGAGAAGCATTGCCTCCTTGCTCAGTGAAGAAACACAACCTCACCACATTACACAACACTGGCCAAAGCACCAAAAGTGGATTTGTATTCCCATGTACTTGACATGACTGATTCTATGTGTAAAGACATAGTGATGGTAGAGGGAAGGAGTTATTATATTCAGGCCATCCATCTATTCTTCCTCTTGCCCAGTGGGACAAATAAAGGAATCCTGTCCCACTAGCACTTAGATCAGCTGAATGTATCAGTGGGAGAGGAGACCAATGGATCAATGAACCAGGAGAAAAAAAAAAAACACTGGACTTCAGCGATATCACACCATCTACCATATGGAAAACAAAACACAGACCTCAGCTTGACTTGGCACTTTTTCCTCAGCATTAACACATCACCTGTGAAAAGGGATCAGCTGGTTTAAGGTTACTGTATGTAAGTATCAGTGAGTAGGAAACCAAAATTATCCAGAGACAAAGTGTCTGCTGAGGAGCTGCTAAGGCAGCTGTGAGTGTTTGTTGTGGACGTATGCAGCTGGAGTGGCGCAGTACGCTAGGTGCTAGAGGGTGAATGAAGAGGAGGAAGCCCTTTGACTAATCTTTGGGGAAGATAATGATCTTACATGCAGCCTGAATGCTCAGTGCTTCTGGGGACTGGTAATATAGGCGCTCACCCATACAGAACTGCCTGCACCAGCCAGATGCAACAAATAATCCTTATTGAACACAAAATCCATGGACACTTGCTTCACAAGCACAAACCCATTCAGCCAAATTAATGTCTAACAACAATATTGCTGGGGCTGACCTGGATGCTTCAAATAGCCATTTGATTTATATTTCTTTAATTATTATTGCATATGCTTTACCACAAACATCCCAAATAGCCCATGGTGACACATGACCTGATGACAGGCTTACAAGATGTGGAAAGAGATGTGGAAGTGACATATACAATTTGATACTTGTTACAGAGTTTGTAGACAATTATCTGTGACAGCAGAAGTTCTAAGAGTTTATAAGCAGTATCTTAGAAGAAACTGTCCATTCAAATCTAAGTAAATACTAATTTGTGATTTAATTATTAATGAAAACTATATTCTCAATCTATGTTAAATTGTATGCTTTCCTGCAGACACATTTCAAATTTCAATTATCAATTCAGTTATTAATGTTTTTTAAGGAAATTCAATGGAAGTGAACCAAGTGAATACTGTCCATTTGCTACAAGCTGCAATTCAGCATGGCAATCCTAACCAGGTATTTTCTTGCAGTTGCTGTGCATAGTTATTTGGTAAATTTACCACAACTTTACAGGGGGCCTGTATGTACCCAGGTTGGCAGAGATGCTTCTAAATTACACAAGCTATCACAAGTGTTTCCACACTGCAAAGGCAATTATTTTCAAAAAATTGCAAAAAAACATATTTACATTAGCTGCTCTTTAAGCCTCTTCTTTCTACACCTACCCAGAATGCAATTTTCTGCATTTCTACACAAATATTATTTCATGCATCCTCACAGAAATAATAGCTCCATTGAGCCAAACAGTCATACTGAAGGACACTACCTGCTGTGGCAGCAACACACACACACACACACCGATGCATTAAGAGACAAGAGCATGTAATCCCTAATGGGATATGGAGTCACTTTAAAGTGAGAGAAACCACAACACCAGGGACACGGTTACTAGAATAGGGTACTGTACATCAGAGAGCACATTGTTCACACAAATACAGCAACACATAATACAGGTGACTGAAGGCCATGAGAAAACAGTGAACTTAGCCATGAATTACATATATAGTGTGCCTTAAAGTAAGAAATGGAAAAGACACTGAGCCACTATGTGAATAATCAATATCTGATATTTAATAAAAGCCCAGTATCACACCAATCTGACTCTACCACCAACATCAATGAGACATACCCCTGCAAGTGGTGAGAGTTCTAGGCTCATAGTAGCAGCATACTAACCAATGCAGAAACTGAGACATGCAAAAAAACACAGACTACAACCTTTTAAAAAACAACTTTGCATTGTAGTATGAAGTTGTAAAATGCAACGTAACACGCCTGTTGGGACATTAGGCACAGAATTACACTCCATATTTTGCAGAGTAGTGTTTAATCAGGGTGACCTAAATAGCCTACAGACTCCTGTGTGACCTTACACAGCAATAAGCCTGTCACATAGTCCCACTTAATTCAGCCATCTCTGCCGCCACAAAAATCAGACTCAAAGAACGTACACAAAGTCCTGACAGGTATCAATGCTTACAGAAAAGAAACGCTGTTCGCAGGCACTGAAAAGACGAGGTGACAGATCAATATCCACAGCTAAAAAGTACACGCGTTCATATCGCAGGGATGGATGAAACTGGAAAAATATGATGAAGGGAATCTAGCTAGAAGCTAGCAGTCTCTACCGGCGTTTCGCTCCTCTCCACAATGATGGTGACGTTAAGAAACCCAATGTTAGCAGATAAAGTGAGGTGAAAATCTTGGTAGGGCGACGTGCGATACTTTAATCATGCAAATACTTGATACTGCCGACGTGAAAACGTAATTTTACTGAGATACTATAGTTTCCTTTCAGCAGCAAAGTAGCAATACTAGTACTAGTAAAATGAGAAGTCTCACCAATACTGCAATTCCTACTCTGATAGCAAGTTAATGTTAGCTAGCTAACTCAGTTAAGCTGTTTGAGGAATTAATGCTAAGTTCCGTGTTTCACTTGCCGGTGTTTCCTTGTAATTGATGATAATAGTTATAATGCTGGGTGGTTGTTCACAGTAAGATGAACACTTAACCGCTAGTGTTTCACGAGCACCGGCTTACTTATAACTACTTACTTATAACTACACACTGCAATACGTAAGGCTAAGCTAACAAAACTTAGCAATCAAAGTTAGCTAGCATGGCTAACTCTACCCGCTGCTTATGAAGTGATATGGCGGATGCGATAATGAAATTAACCCAACCCACTGACAAAGCTAGCCGACCAGCTTTAGATGGCTACCACAGACGTCGCTACAATTAGTTGGATGCTGACCTCTTAACAGCTAGCAGCTAGTGCTAACTAGCATTGTGTTCACTTCCAGAACGTTATTATGTACAGAGACCACGTCAGAAAATGTGACAAATTACGGTTGTTTCGCTTACTTGCAACTACAAATACAATTCGGCAAATTCTGTTACCTCGGTGTTGCATTTAATTTAAATGCCAACTTTCAGGACGGGTTTCGGCAGCTAGTCGCCATGGGTTATTTTAGTGAAAAAAAACTAGTCGGCATTTCACACCAATAGATTTTAGAAGTTAATATTATCTGGAAGTACACACTATTAGGTGCATTATATCCATGCCGAATACAGGAAAGATTTTGGCTAAATGCAACTCAGCATAAACCAAATAATAATGTTGGAGTTATTTACATTTGCCCATTGGCTAAAGTCGCATTATACTGTTGGATATTTTAATAGATTCGACGCTCCTCTATGCAAAAGTGGACGCACGTACGGACGCTAAAAGAGAGTTAGCATTAGTTAGCGGCTAACGGAACAGACAGCTAGCGTCTAGCTAGCCACCTTGTGTCGAAACGAACAATCACGTTGAGGGGGGTGTCTTAAAAATGTAAAACATTCCTTACCTCCCACTCGGTACATGTTAGCCGCCATTCTCTTGCAACCTTTATCAAAAATAGTCCCAGGGTATTGCCCACTTGGGTAGAAAAAGGTCGATGGTGATCTGTTTTATTCCTTCATTTATCGTAGACACCCCCGCCGTGAAACAAAGCCGGCTCCGGGGAAAACAAGCCGAGCTGTGGCGGGTAAAAAGTTTAAAGTTTCCGTTAGTAATGTTCCGGAGGTTATCCACAAAAAAATCAAGTCTTTGTTTTCGGTCCCTCGGACGACCTTCCTCTCCTCTTCCTCACTCACTCACACATTCACACACACACAGCTAGCCTGTCTCTTACTCCACTCTTCCTCCCATCCTCCGCTCCCAGCTTCATCCTCCTCTTCTTCACCTCCGCTCAGTTCAACACACACAGTCGTACACAAAAAACACACACACACTCACTGGCCCCCTTCGTTCGTGTGCAAAGCGTCATCTTCGGATATTGTCGACAATCTCCGGTGTCTCATAATTACCCTTTCGCTGGCTCTAGTTTAATAAACAGCTTGTTTGAGGTGAAATTGAAACTCACACATATACGACTAAATGTGTATTACTATATATTTTATGGTGGACAAAAGGGTATTGTCACGTGAAAAATCAGCATACAATTACAGCGGCCACAAAATACACACAGAAAGTAAACAAAGTTAAAGTTATTGCCAGATTCAGACAAAGCAGAAAATTGGAAACGAGCGAGCGCACACACACGCGCACACACACACACACACACACACACACACACACACACACACACACACACACACACACAGAGGAGTAAAAATGTCTCCTTCAAAATAAAACACTGAAAGCACCAAGGAAACGCTGTTAAACTCTGTATTACCAAAACAGTGATGTGATAGGTTATTAGTAATAATTGGACTATATCACCAGTTTGACAGAGACCGAACTTGCTGCATGTAGGGCGAGCAGAGGGGTTTCACACAACTTCAAAAGTAAAGATTTTGACCATATATCTTATTTGTAAGTTTAAGAAAACAAATTTAACAAATAAAAAAATATCAAAATGATTAAAATGACATGGCATCATTATGGTAGAGATGGTGCAAGATTTTTTCTAATGTTATTTCATGACATGACGAAGTTTTGTTTTTGTATTCTTTGTATACAGAAAATTGACCTACTAACTCAATTTTCAATTATTCAAACCGAGTGTACCTAAGAGGGAACTGCTTCCAGTACAATATACAAAACATGAAGTGTTTATAATATACAATGCATTGCAGTATATGAAACTACAAGCAAAATTAGCCCTATCTCAACCAACTGCCCCATTAAATGAGAATTTTATGTTAGTGAATTAGTCATAATAATCCAGTGGTATAATGTATTCAACTGTAAAAGTGGCTTTTCTTTTCTATGCTTTCTTTTGATATATTACTCTTATAAATTACTTAAAGTAAGTAATATAATTTATAAGAGTAATATAAGAGTAGTAAAATTTTTAATTTAGGTATAATTCTTACTGAGTAGTTTTCATTGTAATATTCATTAAAGGATCAGAGTTGTGATTGTTGATCAGGTGTCAGGTTGGATACCACTGACTTACTTATCTTCCTTTTATTAACTGAATGAATTAAAAGAGTAAGATCCTGTTGTACTAATTTTACATTTACACTTTTACTCATTTGGGGTTCAGGGTTCAGTGTTTTGCTCAAGGACAGTGGGGAGCATGGACTAGAGGAGCCAGGCATCAAACCTAGGCGCCAACCTTGCGATCTGTGGACAACCCACTCTACCACAGCTCAGGTGGCTGGCAGGGAATGGGGTGCAGTATGATGTTTTATGGTCTGGGACAGTCTGGGAACATGTATTTCCTCAACATACAGCAAACACACAAAGTTCTTAGAACAGCACTGCCCACTAGTGACACTTCACACACAATACACTTTCCAGTCTTAAGTAATTTATTGGGAGCTTGACAGATACAACATCACAGTATTCCCAATGTTATTTAAATATATATAAAACTGTACTAAAGTAATCACGTTCAAGTGTACTTATCAACTGTTAGAGAAATTAATTAGTCAGAAAAGCTGAGAGTTGATTTCATTATAACAGGTTTGTCACAGTCTATCTAATGCAAGCATAAAAACAGCTTCAGTATTAGCTGAGATGTCAACCAAACACTGTTTAGGATACTAAAGTCATGTAAAAACATTATGCAAACATCTTTGTAGGCACGACGATATGCCAAGTGCAGAACTCTGGTATAAACACAGGAATGTTCAGTAAAACCAAAGTCTTTGTTACCACAGAAGTCAAGTCATGTTCTGTACCAGCGTACATACATGGCCACTTCTGAAGATTCTCACCACATATCCAACAGAATGACAAATAATCTGTGCTATGGAAAGTATCGCACTGTCCAGTTTCACAAGGCTTTACATGATTATGGAGGTGTGTAAGTGTAAAATTAATATAGGTGTTCCTCCTGAAGAGGATTCCTCTACATGTTCTGTATGAAACTGACAGCAGCAGCACCACAGAGGCTGTACTGAGCTCATAGCTGTGGCTGCTGTCCACTGACCATCACGCCTCTCTGTGTAAACAATTCCCCCTCTGTCGCTCTTAATAACACAAGTCCTTCCTAGCTGGTGGCAGGCTCTGGAGAGCTGGTGGAGGTGGACGAGCCTGAGGCCAGTCTCTCCCTGCTGTCGACCATCCCACCTCCCCCAATCACCTTCCACTGAAGGATGCACATGTCCTTCCCGCCCATGGAGAGCAGGTGGGAGTCACTGTGGGTGAAGCAGACGTTGGTGACGTGGCTGCCATGGCCCTCGTACTTGTGGCTTGGCGCCTGGAGAGGAAAAGAGAGAGAAAGGGAGTCAACTCTGGATATAGTAAATCCAATTACCTCCCACCTCTGTCGCCTCTTTGTTTTCACAGAAGAGAAACATGTTAGAAGTGATCAGGCTTGCAGTTCTGGCAGAAATTTTGAATGCTTTACCCCCTCCTGCCCTGGAAAAATAGTATTTTATTGTGGTGTGAAGAAATCCAAAAATAACTACTACGTGTTAAAGTCAGGGTTTCTTCAGTCAGCTATAGCTGTTAGTTATTATCTACACTGGGACTTGTTGAAAATCATCTCAGCAGCAGTGAGGAAAATCCAAGTCAAAACTGCACTGGACAATACTGCACAATTTACCACAGTGATATGTAGTTCTAACCACTGAGTTACATGAAAATCATGTAAAGCAGATCATCACTGATCTGAAGGCACCAGCAGAGTGAGATATAGAAGATCTCCAGCTGAGTTTAAAGTCACCAACCATGACACCTGATCACGGAATCTGCTAATTGTTGAAGTTCCTCATACCAACTCTGCACTGGGTCAGACTGGTTTTCAATAGTAGGCAATTTACTACTGGAATAAATCACAAAACAAACTGAAGTTACAGTTTGTCCCTCTGAGGAATTGTAAGTTCTCTTTGGGTGAGTCGGGGCTTTAGAATGCTGTTGACTCTCAGAGGGACAAGTAGATTTATGAGGCATAACCTGATAGGTCAAAACATCATTTAAGATTAAAGAGAAGTTTGATATGCACTGTTTCACTGCCCTCTCTGACTGAAAGCTGCTTCACCTCAGAAGCTCCACCTATAGCCACACCCAACAGTAATGTCACAGAGTCCTCAGCTTTTTTCTCACTTATCTAAGTTGGATGCACAGACCTCATCACCTGCTCACCTGTTTGAAGTCAGACAAGCTCTGAAGTCAACAGGAGCTGCTGAGATAGTGATCACAGAATCTGCTATCACTGGGTTTAAGGCATATTACACCAATGAGGTGACAAATTAAGTTGAAGTGAAAAAAGAGATATTCCTGCACAAATATAATATAATGCTCACGTCTGTTCAGAGTATATCATGTGTTCATATGTGAATCCTATTTTTGTATCTGGCTCCATGCTAAACTATAAAAAACAGAGAGGTGAATTTTTGAGGCTGTGGAATCATCTTGTTTGACTGCCAGCGGAAAGACTGACCAAAAAGATTTTTAACTGGCGCAAATGGCTATCCTTGGTCTGAGACTGAGACAGTACCCTCTATTAGTGATTTTAGCTTCGCCTTTGGGAATAATCTACAGTGTAATATAAATACAGTTCATACACAAGATTGGAAGCAAGAAATTTATATGAAGTCAAAGCTTAGAAATTATATTCAAATTAAAGATGATTATTTTACAGAACAATATATAAAAATACATTTAAAGAGAACCCAAAGATCTTTGTGCGCTCAGTTAACTGATACATTACCTCTGGAAATTGAGGTGGGTAGATACAAAGGAACATTTTCATATTTTACTTCCCTCTGTATTTTCATCTCTATTTTATCTGTTTGATAAGGTTCAACTGCAGAACCCTGACTTGTTTTGGCTGGCTGATGCAGTTATATTAAGTTGGCTTTTTAAGGTGGTGGTGCGGCTGTGGTTCAGGAGGTAGAGTGAGTCGCCCACTAATGTAAAGGTCAGCAGTTCAATACCCAGCCAAAGTATCCTTGGGCAAGACACTGAACCCCACGTTGCCCCCGATGTATCATCATTGGTGTGCGAATGGGTGTGGATGTGTTAGAGCGCTTCATGTATAGAGCAAGCGCTGTATGAATGTCTGTGTGTGTGAATGGGTCAGTGTGACACGTACTGTGAAGTGCTTTCAGTGGTCGATACAACTAGAAAAGGACTATACAAATACAAGTCCCTCCATTTACCAAACCTCTGCTTTGGCAACATTCATAGAAGATGTTTGGCAACTGAGACAAGAGACTCTGTATCCAGTTGGGGTGGGCACTATATGGGCCATATGGGCCGGGCACCAGAAGGTGCAAGACACTTGAATAGAATAATCAATCGATCCACATAATAATTCCACCCTCTACTCTCTACAAATGGATGTGATGACCCTCTTTAAACACAGTTAGCTCTCAAAATGTAGAGATTAAAATGACTGGATAATTGAAATCCAAGTTTAAATCACAATACATAAAGCACCTTTACAGCACTCTAATATGTTATGCACCTAGAAATCACACAGTGCTCATAATTTACTGATGGTAAAGACAAAGTCAGGGCAGATGGCAGTGACTACTGTTGGAGTAGAATGGAAAATATTTGATTTTTCAGATGGCGATCAACAAAGACTGAAGCAGGGACAAAATGTTTCTGTGCTGCAGCAGCCTGTGAATGGCTACTGAAGACAGACAGGTGTTTAATCCAGTTACGCTTACACACAATGACTTAAATCAAGTCATTTTTATTTACACAGCACCACATTATAACAGAACAGAGTTAATCCAAAACAGGTTTGTCTCTGTTGTTATGGAAACAGTTAAAGAACAATACTTGCTGAGCGTGCTTATAAAAGGACAGAGCTTTACCTTTGGTTTAGGACAGGGGTACTGGAAGAGGTGGACTTTGCAGAAGTCATCAGCCACAGCCACCACCCTCTCACTGTGAGAGCGACATAGAGCGTTGATGTCTGTGCCGTCTGAACCCTCTAACCACACACCTGCAACACCACAGCAGCACAGTGAGTATCATTTTTACTTAATGTGAAAGTAACACCATACAAAACTGAACATGTGACGGGGTAGAAACATTTGCACTTGGTGTTTCTCACCCATCACATGGAAGCCCAGCACACAAGTATAGGAGGCCCACTCTCTGTCTTTGCTCTCAAAGCGATTCCTCAGCAGTTTGCACCCTGCTGCAATGTCCCCTGTGAAAACACATTCACAGTCAGAGAAGTAGACGGTCATGCTGTCTGAGGATTTGAATACTAAAAGCTATGTGTTCACTTACAGTAAAGGATCTCATAGTCGCCAGAATTAGACATAATGTACTTCCCATCTTTGGACCAGTCCAGGTGTGTTATGAAGCTGGAGTGGCCCTGATCAGAGAGAGAAGCAGATGCAGTGTCACACAGTGCTCTATGACCCAGCAGTGAAGTCAGGCTGGTGTTCTCGATTTTCTTTATCAGTTGTCAGTTTTGTTAGTCTGTCTCTCAGTAGCAGTTCCTGGGGTCCCCGCTCTGTCTGTGGCTCTCAGCACCAAACCCACTGGTTCCTGCTTTGCTCTGGTTTGCTACTTAAAGCTTTAAGTTAAGGATGGGTTCAGTGTTGGATTTTTTCCAAATGTAATCTATCCACCAGAATAAATGAACCGCTAATGGCTTTGTATCTCTGATTATCAGAAGACTGATCTTTCTAAAGTAGACAGATGAAATGCCACCCACCTATATTCACTGAATAAGGGTTCTGATGCAGTTTTTGTTGTTAGATTCATTCTGAGGGTTTCTACTTATGTGTTTTATAAAGCCTGGTTTCCCCCATTTTGAGATTTACACATGTTCTTGTTTGGATATGAATGCTGCTCAAACTAGCATTACTGGAATTACCACCTCATAGTCGTGTGTCACCAAGAGTGAAGACTAACAAGAACGTTAATAAAAGGTAGTAAGTGTAGTTTGTCATAATTAGCGTCAGGTGAGATCACAGTGACTTTGACCACTGACCATCAAATTCTAAGCAGTTCATCCTTGAGTCCAAGTGGACGTTTATGTCAGATATAATGAATTCACACTGCAGCATTCGGGTCTTCCACTGATCAAAGCAGTGCAGTAGGTCTTCAGACAGTTGTCTCAGAACCTCTGTTGTTCTTTTCTTAACTTCTGACAGACTCAAAACGTGTTCCTTTGAGTACAGATTTGATCATAGGAAAAAGGAAAAAGTCACACGGTGACTAGATCAGGTGAATAGGGAGGGTGATCAAGCACTGGGATTTGTTTTTGGGACAACTGCTTTTCCTTTAGATCAGGAGTCAGAGATTTTGGGACAACTTTAGCTCACACTTTTGTCATGTTCAAATTTTCATGCAAAATTTGCCAAACTGTCTCTTTATCAATGGAGACCATTTCTGCTCTCATTCTTATACTGAGTCCTCGACCACTTCCAATGATTTGTTCAGTTTGTTGAATGTTTTCAGAGGTTTTTGATGTGCACAGGCGCACAGAACGTTCATCGTCTTGGACATCCTCTCTGCCTTCACTAAATCTTTCATTTCATTCAAACACATGTGCACATGACATGCAGTGTTCCCCATGCAATGTTTGAAAAGATTCAGCTGCTGTTTTGTTCAGTTTCACCAAAAACGTTAACATTAAAGTTAATCGTTGCTCAACTTTTAAGCTAATAATTTTCTGACGTTGCAAAAATACATGCACTTCAATCAGTAGCTAGCAGTGAACTAAAGACGTCACCTATTGGAAACTGACAGCAGTTGTGTGTGAATACCCAACCTTTAATATATAATACTCAGTGTGACTGTGAACCACGTGGTTTTATCTTCATAAGCACAGTCTCATTATTTAATACCTTGTATACACTCATTCACACACACACACAACCGCAGTGTGTGTAAACAGACATAAAAATGATAGATAACTCACATTACATTTCCCAAAGCGAGTGTAGCGCCGGCCACTCTCTGTCACATTGTAGATGTAGATAAAGTTGTCATGAGATCCAACAGCTAAAAAGCTGCCATCTGAAAACACAGGAGGCCATTCACACAGTTAAAGGGGAATTCCACAGTGTCTTTTTCTCAGGGTACATACTTCTTTCATTCAGATTTAGCTTAGGATATTGTTTTGGTTTTTGTCAAAAACTGGCCTATTTTCATATTTATTTTTCATAATTATTGGATTACAGATATGGATCAATCAGTATTCTCCATGCCTTCCTTTATGAAAATAACCCCATAATGGGCTTTTCTCATTGATATTATTCATACATCAGATATCAGATTACATATCAGAATTCTGTCCAAATAAATCTCTCTGCTGGGCTGCCGGAGACGTTGGTGTTGGTGTTGGTAATTCCCTTCATCCAAACATCTTCTTGTCTAGGGTGTCCAGGTAGCCTTGTGGTTACAGAAACCTACCATGTGAATGCAAGGTAACTGACACCTTTGCAACATGTCATTTTTTTCTCATTGCTTATCACATCCTCTCTGTCCACTTTGAAAAATAAAGTAAAAAATGTCCAAATACTAACTTTAAAAAAATACCAGCACCAGCCATGAACTGCAATATGCCAGAATGCATCCATTAAAATACTAATAAGAAATAATAAATAGTAGACAGTTAGATAGCAGGGAGCTGGCACTGAACTCTGACCTGGTGAGTATCTCATGACAGACAGCTGCTCATTCCCATCAGTGGACTCAGAGACCACCTCTCTGGTCAGCAGGTCAAGGACCATCCACCTGTTAGTGTCCAGGGGTGGGGGGGGGTAGAAGAGGTTCAACAGAGACAGAAAGGTTAAGAGCCATTAGTGATTATAACAGACTGGACAACGTGTACAGTAAAGTTTACTGAAGGCAGAAACACTCTTTAATTCACTTTAGTTCACTGTCCGTTGACTCACAGCTACGTGACTATCTCTCTTCTGCAAATACACCCATGGTACACTTTACTCGGAACACCTGTATACCTGCATATTCATGCAATTATCCAACCAACCAATCATGTGGCAGCAGTGCAGTGCACAAATTCATCCAGGTACAGATTGAGAGCTTTAGTCAGTGATCATGTGGAAGTTAGACATCATGGGGAAAAATGTGTTGGTGTCAGATGAGCTGGTTTGAGTATTTCTGAAACTGATGATCTCCTGGGATTTTCATGTACAACAGTCTCTACTCAGAATGGTGCAAAAACAAAAAACATCCTGTGAGCAGCAGTTCTGTGGATGGACACAGCTTTCTGCATGAGAGGCAGGGAAGGCTGCTTAAGGAAGCTCTGCCCTTAATTTGCAGTCCTGTATTAGATATGTTAAATCTGTCCTTGTTAACAGGTTATGTTCCGCAGTCGTATAAAACAGCTGTAATCAAACCTCTTCTAAAAAAGCCCACTCTAGATCCAGATGTATTAACCAACTACAGACCTATATCTAACCTCCCCTTTCTTTCTAAGATCCTGGAGAAAGCAGTTGCAAAACAGTTGTGCGACTTTCTACAGGACAATAGTTTATTTGAGGTTTTTCAGTCAGGATTTAGGTTGTATCACAGCACAGAGACGGCACTTGTAAAAGTTACGAACGACCTTCTGATAGCATCAGACAACGGACTTGTTTCTGTACTTGTCTTGTTAGATCTCAGTGCTGCTTTTGATACAATTGACCATCACATCCTTTTACAGAGACTGGAGCACTTTATTGGCATTAAAGGAACGGCACTAAACTGGTTTAAGTCCTATCTATCTGATAGGCTTCAGTTTGTACATGTTAACAACTACTCCTCCATGTACACAAAAGTTAGACTTGGAGTTCCACAAGGGTCAGTGCTTGGACCAATCCTCTTCACTCTGTATATGCTTCCCTTGGGCAATATTATCAGGAAACACTCCATAAATTTCCAGTGTTATGCAGATGATACACAGCTTTATCTGTCAATGGAACCTAATGAAACCAATCATCTAGCCAAACTCCAAGCTTGTCTTAGGGACATTAAAATCTGGATGACAAGCAACTTCTTACTACTAAACTCAGATAAAACTGAAATCATTATAATTGGTCCTGAACACATCAGAAACAAACTTTCTAATGATGTAGCTCCACTAGACGGCATTGCCCTGGCTCCCAGCTCCACTGTAAAGAATCTGGGAGTCACCTTTGATCAGGATTTGTCCTTTAACTTACACATAAAACAAACTTCTAGGACTGCCTTTTTTCATCTGTGTAACATCTCCAAAATTAGACATTTTCTGTCCCAAAAAGATGCAGAAAAACTAGTCCATGCATTTGTTACTTCTAGGCTGGACTACTGTAATTCATTATTATCAGGCTGCCCCAACAAGTCTCTAAAGACTCTGCAGCTGATTCAAAATGCTGCAGCACGACTACTGACAGGAACTAGGAAAAGAGATCACATTTCTCCTGTGTTAGCCTCTCTACATTGGCTCCCAGTCAAATCTAGAGTAGAATTCAAAATCCTCCTCCTCACATACAAAGCCCTTAATGGTCAGGCTCCATCTTACCTTAAAGATCTCATAGTCCCCTACAATCCCACCAGGACTCTGCGCTCCCAAAATGCTGGTTTACTGGTGGTTCCCAGAGTTTCCAAGAGTAGAATGGGAGGCAGAGCCTTCAGTTATCAGGCTCCTCTACTGTGGAACCTTCTCCCAGTTTCGGTCCGGGAGGCAGACACCCTCTGTACCTTTAAGAGTAGGCTTAAAACTTTCCTCTTTGATAAAGCTTATAGTTAGGGTTGGCTCAGGCTTGAACCATCCCTTAGTTATGCTGCTATAGGCCTAGACTGCCGGGAGATCTCCCATGATGCACTGAGCTCCTCTCTCTCTCTCTCTCTCTCTCTCTCTCTCTCTCTCTCTCTCCACCTCTCTCCACTCAATATGGATTCATATCCCATGTTACATGTTACTAACTCAATATCTCCCCTTTCCTGTAGTATTGTGCTCTTCCGTCTCTCTCTCCTCTTCTGTCTCTCTCTGCAGGTATTTCTTCCTCTGGAGCTGTAGAGTCTGATCTGTGATGACAAGTCCCCTGCTGCTCCTACAACTCCACTCAACACCTGCTGCTAGAATTAGAAATTACTTATACTGCTATTAGTTGTATTGCTGTGTTAGCAGTTAATACTTTAATTATCACTACTATCACTACTACTGTTGTATTACTGGCCTCATCTTACATCTGATATGGAACCTGTGTTATGCTATGTTCTTCTTTCGCTATTCCCTACCCCCTCTCCCTCCTCTCCCCCTCTCTCTCCTTCTTAACCCAACCGGTCGAGGCAGATGGCCGCCCACCCTGAGTCCGGTTCTGCTCGAGGTTTCTGCCTCTTAAAAGGAAGTTTTTCCTTGCCACTGTCGCCTAGTGCTTGCTCTTGGTGGGATTTGTTGGGTCTCTCTCTGTAAATACCTATTTTAAAGAGTATGGTCTAGACCTGCTCTATATGAAAAGTGCCTTGAGATGACTGTTGTTGTGATATGGCGCTATATAAATAAAATTGAATTGAATTGAATTGAATTGAGAGGTCAGAGGAGAATGGTCAGACTGGTCGGAGCTGACAGAAGGGCTAAGGTAATTCAGCTAACTGCTCTTTACAACTGTGGTGAGCAGAAAAACATCTCAGAATGTCCAACACATCCAACCACATCAGGTTCCACTCCTGTCAGCCAAGAACAGATATCAGAGGCTGCAGTAGGCACAGACTCTCTGGACTGTAAAAACATAGCCTGGTCTGCTGAATCTGGGTCAGAGTTGGGCATTAACAGCATGAATGCAGAGACCCAACCTGTCTTGTTTCAGCAGTCCAGGTGGTGGTGGTATAATGGTGTGGACTCCTTAATACCAATCAGTTATGGTTTGAATACCACAGCCTATCTGAGTGTTGTTGCTGACCATGTTCATTCCTTTATAGCCACAATGTGCCCCTCCAGCATAATGCGCCACATCATATAGCAAAAATCAATATCCAATAAAACACCTTTAGGATGTGGAGACTGGCAGCATGAGCGTGCAGCTGATAAATCTGCAGAAGTGATGTGATATAGTCATGTCAACATGGAGCAGAATCTCAAAAGGAATATTTCCACCATCTTGTGGGTTCCATGTCCCAAAGAACTGGGGCTGTTTGAGAGCAAAGGTAGGATCTACCCAGCATTAGTATGGAATTCCTAATAAAGAGCTTGGTGAGTGTATATTTATTGCATTACATGAATAGTTAACATTTTGGGAAATATGCTTATTTGCCTTTTCTTCTGAGAGTGAGAAATTGCTATCCTCATGTCTGTGTGTTAAAGCTTCAGCTTTGTCAGGTATGAGGGGGTTTGAGTGGAGTCAACCATTATACTTCTTTCTCAAGCTCTCTTTTGTCATTTGTAACACACATTTGTAACGTTTGCGGCACTTTTAATGTTAACAACTATTGCGACACTCAATCAATCATTAGTGCTTTCAGTAGTGGTTAGCTTAGCCTAGTGTGAACACAGGAAGTAGTGGGAAAAAGCTTGTCTCTAAAGCTCATTCATTTAATACTTGTTAATTAACATTTGAGGTTTTAGGGGGCATTATGTGCTGGAACTGGTTCCAGTCCTTATGCTAAGCTAGGTTAGCCATCCAATGAGTTCTACATCCATTTGAAAACCTCACTCTTGGAAAGGTAGATAAGACAAAAGAAGTATCTTCCAAGATGTTGTACTATTCCTTTAAAATCTGGTAAAAGATTTTCACATACTAAGCAATGTCTTTTTATTGTTGTACTTAATTCTTTTCAGCATATAGATGTCTTTAAATCTAACATTGCTGGAACTTAGCGTAGCATTACCTTCCTGTGCTGAGGCCAACTGAAACCACTGATCCATTAGGGCAGAAATCAGCACACAATCCATACTCCTGTCAGAAACACACAGGGCTATTAATAATATATCTGTCAGGGCTGGAATAGCAAGGTGTAGTATAAATATAGTTACCATATGAAAAAGTATCTTAATTGTGAACAGTCAGTGCATAAAGGAAAATCACAGTGAAAGATCAGTGTGTCCTACCTCCAGGCTGATGCACCAGTCCAGCTTATGTTCCTCTGTGTTCCACAAACACACCTGCCTGTCATGACCACAGGTGAGGAAAATGTTCTGAGAGGGGTGTGTTGCCAGCCCCCACATCTCATCTACATGACCCTGAGACATGCACACAGAGTGAAAGAACGATATTAGGACAAAACATGATCTGAAAAATTAAGAAAACAATAACAATAAAGTATAAAAGAAAGTGGTCATATTGTAAATTATCATTCATATATTAGTTAACTAACCCTTGGCTTTAAATTTTAGCTCCTTATCAAAATGTTGTTGTTGTTGTTGTCTGAACTGTTTTCTCCCTATGTGCTGTTGACTAAATTTATCAGCACAGTTGCCAGTAACTCTCTGGTTCCAGCTTCTCAAATGTGAGGATCCTTCAAGTTCCAGACTGACAAACAGTTGCTGCTTAACCAACCAGACATAGTGGTGGTCGACAAAGAGCAGAGGAGGGCCAGGTACAACATCTGAGGTCTCTGTCCAGATGAGCGCAGTCCTAGGAACAGCTAAGATACTGTGCAGAATCCTCAAACTCCCAGGCCTCTGGAAGAGGACCTGAGCTTGAGGAAGACACACACAGAATTTTTTATAATACTGCATGTCAGTACTGGACCAGAGACATTCAACAATAGCCTCTTTGATCCACTAGCAAGGCTTTAGCTTTTAGCTGTGTTGTATGTCTGGAAGTGGTTTCAGTTTCCCACAGATAAAAATCTAATTTGAGCAGGCAAGCCAAAATTCCAGTGGTCAGTGGAGACATTGCTAAAATGGACTCTGCAAGCTGTTGTCTACAATCTGCTGGATCTAAACAGCCAGAGCAAATGTGGATACAAGATAGTCAGGGGCCAGATGAACCTGTTAGGGGAGCATGGGACAAAAACTCTCACCACCCCAAAGCCAGATTTGAATACTATTCATGAATGGCACTTTCTCAGACATTAAATGTACGATGGACACAATTATTGGCACCCTTATAAAGGATGAACCATAACCATGACCCAGCCTCTAAATGTTTTATGTAGCCATCTAGAAGCTTCTTGCACCTGTCTGCTGGTAGTTTCTGCTACTCTTCCATTGCTATGCCTTCAAACTGATTTCAGCTCTCTTCAAAGGTTTTCAATGGTCAGTCTTTTCCTTCTCAACCATTCTTTTGTGTTGCTGGATGGGTGGTTGTCTCACTAAAACCTAGTCTTCTGACACTGGGTAACACATTTAGCTACATTTAGCTAAAACGCCTTGGTAATCTTCTGATGTCACATTCCTTTAATACATTCAGTCCTTGCTGAACCAGAGGCAGCAAAGCAGCCCCACAGCATGATAGAGCCTCCACCGTGTTTTACTGTAAGTACGGTAGTCTTTTCCTCATGGGCTTTATTTCAGTGCTTATAAACAACTGATGCACTGCATTCCAAAAGAGTTCTACTTTGGTTTCATCTGTCCATAGAATATTATCCCAGAAAAACTGGGGCTGATCAGTTAAGGGTTTTGTGCCTGTCTTTTAATAATGATGTCCTCCCTGGCCTGTGCCCATGGAGCCATACATTGGTAGGTGTGGTGTATGGTATAGGCTGAAACCATCACTAAAGATGTCTTGTGTGGTGTATTTTCCACAACCTGCACCAACCATGACAAACTTCTCTCATTGAGATTCTTCTTAGTGCCATTACCTGGAAGCTTCTTAACACTTTCATTATGTGAAATGTCTTCATTTCTAGATTTTTGATGATTCCCTTGTTGTGTTTAGAATTATGTTTTTTTGATAATAGCATTTCTGATGCTCGCAGACACCTCTCTTGGCTTCACCACTGTGAAAAAGAAGCTGGAAACAATCAGTTCTTTATTATGCAACAAAACCATCCATCATGTGAGCAAGCAAGTCTTGTTCTTTATTTTATTTGAAGAACTGATTTAAATTGGGTCTGAAGAGTGCCCATAATTATGTCCCAATTTTTTTAAATTTCACTATATGAAACCATTTTTTGTTGTTCAATAACCTTGAACATTTTCTTAAATATTCTGCTGATACAAAATTGGTGCATTTGCATTTATTTCTGAAGATATTGTGAAATATATACTTGGATCAAAACTGTATATTACCCTCAGGAGCAGACACATTAAGCTGTTGGATGAAGAGATGCAGACAACAGGCTGAACACCTGCAACTATTCACTATCATAACCAGTTCACTTACTGTGACCTGCTGTTGTGTGGAAACATATTTGCTGATAACAAGATGGCAAAAAGCTGATTATTGACTGATTTCTTTGATAAAAAATGTTTGTTTGTTTGTTTGGCTGCACTCTGCATTCTTTTAATATTAGTCCAGTCCATTAAATACGCACAAAATTGTCTGGCAGCATTAGTCCAAAAATATGTAATTCTAAAATACCTGGCAAGCATCCAAAAACTTGAAAATGCTAATGTACAACTACGTTATCATACCTGCACTATGGCCACAAATCCGTCTGAGAAGGTGCCTCGGAGGACTGCATTACGGGTTGTACCAACTAATAGTTCCTCCCCATCCACATCAGCAATGGTGCGGACTGCCCCAAATTTTTCTGGAATCTGAAGAAATGATCGTATTAATCAATGAGACTTCACCTTATTTCAATGTAAATTCACAGACTTTTCCATCAACAGCATCACACACACATACAATTGTGGTTCACCTCACACTCTCTCTCAGGTGCCAGGTCAGCGCTCCAGCGGATGATCTTGCGGTCTTTCCCTCCACCACTGAGCAGAGCGCCGCCCTGCAGGGTGCACAGGGTGAACACACTGCCTTCATGGGCTCTGGTTTGACGCATTATCTGGAAGGTCTCTATGGGAAATGAAAGACAAAATAAGCTGATTTGCCAATGTGTCTATATCTAGATATCTAGAACTTCAAAATCTGCCATACGGTGGGTTGAGATCTGGTGACAGTGAAGGCCATAGCATAAGATGGCACAGCCAAAGCCCAAACTTTAACCTAACGAACATCTGTGGAGAGACCTGAAGATGACGTATCCCATCCAATCTAATGGAGCTTGAGTGGATCACCCAGGAAGAATGGGATAAACCGTGCACATCCAGGTGTGAAAAGCTTGTAGAGACTTACCCCAGAGGACTCAAAGCTAGAATTGCTGCCAAGGGGCTTCTACAAAGTACTGAATCAAGGCTCTGAATACATTTTAAATGAGAGATTTCAGTTTTTGATTTTTATTGAACTGCTAAAATTTCTAAAAACATATTTTCACTTTATCATCAAGGGTTATTGAGTGCAGATTGATGGGCAAAATGGCAATTTTATCCATTCAAAACACACAAACAAAATCTGAAACACAAAGTTTGCAAAAGTAACATTAATTCTTCAACTTTCAGCTTAAAAATGTAGCTTTTCATCTAGTTTTGTGACTAGATTATTATTACAGCACTGACCTTTGGCTCCTTTACCCAGAGTTTTGATATCTGCAGCCGATTTTCCCCACGTCAGAATGTTTCCTTCAGAATCTCCGGTCAGAACATCTCCAGTCAGACTGAACACAAAGCACTGGATGAACTTGGGTTTCTTATATTTCTGAAAAAGAAAAATGGAGACTTGTTCACATCAGTTTGAAAATGCAGCATTATAAGTTTTTGGTAACATGACTGTGAGCTTTTGGTTAAGTGATAGCACTGATACTATAACATAATTCTGAGGACGTATGAGTAGTAATACACCATCAGACCAAACACAGTGGTCAGTGGTACAGAACTGGGGTAGTAACAGGTGTGAATGTGCTGTAAGTGAATGTATGTGAGCTCAGCCGACATACACCGGTTCTAAGACTTTTATCTACCAGTGAGTGAAGACTGAAAGAGCATTTACATGTAAAGCTTGATTGATTTGGAATACTGGCTGAGCAGGAAACACTTGTTGATTAACATGCTGCTTAGAACTAAATAACTGGCTAACTAATGAACTGACTTCATTCTTCCTGGGCTTTGACTGAAAACAAATCCAACTGTATAAAATGTACAACATGGACAGGATTTTTACTTTAGGCATACTTTAGTGATACCGACCAGAACATAGTTTTGTTGTATATTGTATGTATAATAGTATGTGTTATATGTTGTGTAGGTGAAAACTGGATTGTAACAACAACAGTTGCTTTTATAGTTTTGGGTATTTTGTTGTGATCTTCAGAATCCATCAAGCTAATTTCAATTCTCAGCTCTCTGTTTAAGCCCCTTTTTGACCTCAAACTGAGGAAGCTGCAAACGTCCTTTTATAGTTCTTACTTACAGTCACAATAAGGGAATTGAGGTGACGTTAAAGGCAACAGAAATTGAC
Organism: Lates calcarifer; assembly: GCF_001640805.2. Taxonomy (NCBI): domain Eukaryota; kingdom Metazoa; phylum Chordata; class Actinopteri; family Centropomidae; genus Lates; species Lates calcarifer. The sequence continues at coordinate 1,003,052 of NC_066846.1, forward strand.
ACCAAGTATCTTCAGGATAAACAGATCAAATAAAATCAAGTGAGTCTTACTCCAAAGATGCCTTGTTTCTTGGTGAACTGTCCTGCACTCAGTGTCCAGAAGTAAACGTGGGATTTACCACAGGTGATGATGTTGGTGCTGTCGCTTGGATTAAACTCCACAGCAAACACTGCCTCGTTGGTACTCTGAAAACACAACAACACACACAAAAACAGTAATTGTACAAGAGCAGATTACAATATAAAGACTGAGCATATACAAACAAAATCTTGATTACAACTTCTTGTAGTTAGCATTTTTACAGTGTTTATTTGTGAGGTGAAATCTGAAAAAAGAGCTGAACTGTACTGGAGAGACAAAGTCTAATATAACAAGAAGAAATGTGATTTTTAATCAAATAAAATACATCAGTGATGTTATTTTTCATGCTGTTGGTCAAAAGAAGAGGTATGAGTAAGTTTTTATGTTCAAGTTCAAGTCTGTGTAACAGATCACATGCTTTAAATGTGTTGATGTTTAGAGGAACTGTTGAGCTCTATAGGAAAATCAGAAAGAGGTCTTTTCTTTAGCATGTTTTAACTCATTGTTTTGGTTTTGCATCCCACAGAATCAGCCTGGTTTGCAGCAGCAGCTGTTTTCAGAGAAAAGGTTCTAAAAAGTCACTGTGCACTACATGCTCATTGACAAACAGCAGACAGACAGTTTGAGACTCACTGGTGAACACAGTGGAGCATTTAGTTGTTAAAAGACCCACATATTTTTCCTCAATAGTTGGTAGAGACCAAACCAGAACTAAAGGGAGAGTGAACATTGGAGCAGTTAGGCTCAAACATGGCTCCAAAAGAATGCTAATGTTGCTCTGTGTCTGTGTGTGTAAATAGTCAACTGTTAGCTGACACATCGGCCCTAAGAACTTTTTAAGGTGGTAAGTTAAATATTGTCTTTTTAATTAGTTTTGCTGCCTGAAATTCCCAAAAAGTTCCAAAATGTAGGACTGCCACCAGGTGCAGACACACAGCTTAGTCCCACAGACAGGTCTAAAGTGATCATATATACTGTATGTGCAGAAAGTACAGAAGCATTTCTTCACAAAAAGCTCCATTCATGGCCATGCTATAAAGTGGCATATGGACTACCTGACTGCTGTGGAGGATGGGGGTGGGGTATAATTATCTTGTTTCTGTTGGATGAACTCGTATGTTTATACAGTATGGGTCAGCGTTGGTTTGCCCAGCTCTGAACTGCCTCCCTACACTGAACCATGCACAGGGGACTGGACACTATATTCCACACAACAAGCCCATTAAAGAGATGATGATGAGATGATATACAAGTTCAAACACCCACCTATGCATTCCTGCTGCTGCATTAGGAACACACACATACACACAGCCAGACAAATTCATTGTATAAAATATTTACACTGTTGCCATGACAGCGGTGCTGAAATTGCTCTCAGGGAAGTTGTGGCATTTTGGGATAAAAGCCCATAAAAGCATAGAGACACCACCACCCTTAATCTCTCCAAACAGACCTCCTTTATAAACAGCATCTACACATTCAGCATGCAGCCACACTGGGCATCTGGCTGCAGGACAGCCTATCTGTCACTGTGTTCACATTACTGCTGCCTGGCTGAATCGCATACTTTATCTTCAGGAAGGGTTTCACTGTTTCTGCATGGCTTTAAAATAGGGTTATGAAACCCTGTAGTGTCTGATAATTTCATGTCAGATGATGTAAAATTTGTTGACCCAAAGCCGTCAGAACTGCAACAGAACATGTTAAAGGAACAGTCTGACATTTTGGAAAATGGAAGTGTTTGTTACCTTGAGTCAAATCAGTGGTTTGATATCATTTTAATGTCTGTGTCTCCAGTGCTCCACATCAACTTGAACACAATATGTCTATATTATCACTTCATTAAGTTTTTATGTCAGACATTTTAGCAAGTGATTGCTAGTGATTGGATGTACAACTTTACCTGGATAACTTAGATACTTTCAAATGTGATGGTTCTGCAGTTATAAGGAGCATCTTCCTTTTAAATCATTTCTATTTTCAGTTTTCGGTGCTCAGGGTGAGCAGTGTCAAATCTACTGCTACTGCAGGATCTGCTGACCATATCTGTGAGTGGGCCAAAGCAATGTCCTGTCCTATTTAGAACTCCTGCATGCACCTTTCCATTTTACCTCACCCAGTGTCCTCAGGTCTCTCCCTCCGTGCCTCCCCTCCTCTGGCAGTATTCATGCCCATACAACTATTTTTATACTGTACCACTGTAACGATTTGTGACTGTTTAGGGAGGTCAGCAAAGATTAATGAAGCTTAACAACACCTCCTAATGTGTCTGTTGACAGTGTTCCCATTTTGAATAGAGCACATAATAAGAAGTAGTTGTATCATTGTGTATCAATTTTTGTAGTATCTTTATTACTAAATCCATTAGGTTCATTTAGACTTAATAATGACTGCACTCTGACTTTTCTTTACCTTGATCTCCGCATGCTTGGTCCCCTTGTTGCAGTCCCACACTGACAGCATGTGTTCATTAGAATCATCGATCACACACAGGAACGCTCCCGAGTCCTGAAGATAACACATAAAAACACAAGGTACATTTCATCATGTCATACTCACCATTCTGCTGCCCTCACTGTCTCTTTTTACCATAAGTGCTGTTTTTATAAATTAATTATTACCAAAAGATCACACCATGCCATTTTTTTGTAGAGATGTTTCACAGTCTTCACAAAGCCTTTCAAGAAAGGAAAGGCTGGGAGCTTTTTTGTCACACACTTGTACAGAAAGTGTTTAGTTTTACTGTTGGTGGTTTAACTGAGATCCAAAAATGGCATAGCTGGGAGACAGGGTAAATATTAACCTTGATATGTTTTGGGCAAGGGACACAGGAGAAAGGACCCAAATGCAGACACTACGAAGTCTCACTGGAATAGTTCTGATCATTTATTTGCTAACAGAAAAGAACATAAAGCTCACAGTCCAAAGAGGAGAAGTCAAGATGGCAAAAAACACATGATCAAAATACAGTAACCCAACAACTAAACAAGGGACAGACAAGGCTAAATACACACTGGGGATAACTGCAAATGTGACACATGAGGGCTGAAAAAAGGAGGGAAAATGACAGGAAATAAAAGCACAAACCAGGACAAGTAACTACAAAGTAAAACAGGAAGATGAAAATCCACAAGAAACAGGAAGGAGGGAGAATTTTCAAAAATAAAACAGAGATTAAAATCACTTATGAACCAGGTCATAACAAATCTGTTCATAACTTGTACTCACTGCATAAATCATTTGTAAATAAGTATTTGAAATTTTATAGTATGTTATATTGCAATCAACTCACAGCAAAAGAAAAGGCAACTGATCCCACCCCCTCTGGAAGGTCCCGAGGCCAATCTGCTGCAGCGTGACCAGGGAGGTGGAGTCCCAGATATGAACACAAGGCTGCAGGGGCTAACACGCATACGCACACACGCACGCACGCACGCGCGCACACACACACACACACATAAGCACACACACACAAACAAACAAACACATATGGTTATGGTTACCACAACTTGTTATCTTGATAAAAATGAAAATACTGTATATCTGCATGAGTGTTTGAGTCTTACAGGGAGATATCTAACTTTAAAAGCAAACTTATAACACAATATATACATCCAGATGTCTGTAGAGGATCAAACGGCATTAGACTGGTATCACAGCAGTCCTCACCTTGCCGTCTTTATCCACCCCTGCTGTCTGGCCTGATGCCACTCGCACTTTGTCAGGATGGAGGGTAAGACTGCAGGAAAAACCAAAATAATTCCACTTAATAAGAAGGGGCTGTTTAGGGTTTTAGGGCAAAAAATACATTTACAGTGACAATATATGTCTGTATAGGACTGTATTCATCATGGCAAAATAACCAAAATGCTATTACAGCCATATACAGCAGTCCATAAGAGATTGGACCAACATTTTCAGTTGTGTTGGCACTGTAATCCAGCATATTGGATTAACTATGAGGTTAAATGCTGACTCTCGGCATTGATCTGTATAATATAGTCAAAGTTACCTGAACACCATATGAGTGGTAGCCATTTTTATGTTCCTCATGTGTATGTTCCTGTGAGCCTGAACCAACACAGTAAATGTGTGAGCGGTATAACCGAAACAATGAGTTAAAAGAGGCTCAAATGCTCTGTAAAACCGAGGAGAACTGCAGTTTGTAATAATTCTCTTTAGGTTTGTCACTATGAAAAACCCTTGTGTTAATATGGTTTGCAGCTTTAATATTCAAACTGTTTGTTGCTAACTACATCAAAAAAGCAACAGAATAGGGATGCAAATTGTCGAAAAAGTGTAGATGAGATTTACACAGCTGTACAGGTTGTTGTGGGAAAATTTACAGAAATAAATTCTAATGTGCTGGAATACACAACCAAAGAAATAAAAAAGTGTCAGTGCCTAAATAATTACGGACTGTAATGTAGGAACAGTTACATTGTCACTTCTCTTTCCTTCTCTTTAGGTGCCATTTGGAATCCAGAGTAAGTTCCCCATTATTTCAGGAATAGGACATATTTGGACTTTGTAAAGTAAAGTAACACATCTATTACAGTTACACAACCCACAAAGCGGTTTTACATACTGAAACTTAACATAATTCCCATTGTGTCATGCCAAAACCATAACACTGTGGAGGTGTCTAACCCACACTCCCACATTTTACCTGCACTCCTAAAATCTGACATACTCCATCAAGCTCTTTTCATTTATTTGTCCAAAATACTAATAGTGTATGAATGTGTTTGTTTTATTTTATTGTTGTATATTGTAGTTTAACAAAAAGTTTTCTTAGTTTAAGAGTTATCTCACTGAGTACAGCTAACCCACAGAAAGCAACTCTCAGTATTTGATCAGGTTGCTCATATTCATGGCTTCATGTTGGCATCAGCTGGGATTGATCAGTGTGAACTGAAAACAGGCACAGAAGAGAAGTGAATCCAGAAAATGCTGGATGACTGAATTCAAACACCCACTGTTGTTGTGCAGCATCACAGACTATAGAGCAGAGTCATCCCAGCTCCTCCCAGAAAGCGTAAAAGAAGTGCTTCTCCAAATGTTTTTCTATTTATCATGATAGAAATTCTCTTGTACTAACCAGCGGACACAGTCTGTGTGTTTGCGATAGTGCCGTTGTGTACGGTTGTTGATGTGGTAAAGCACAATGACGCAGGCGATGAAGTACACTGCCTCGCCTGTAGGAAGGAAGTAGAGGTTGGCCCGGCAGTCCCGTCCCCGGTAACCATAGCTGACATGACAGAGTCAAGGCCACTTTCATGTCACTGATCCATTTCATTCATTCCATTGCACTTCACACAACAATAAGAAGTGTGTGCATGTAGAAATCTGAACATGAATAAATGTATGATGCTAGTTTAGATTTGTGACCTGTCCCTTTAAATATATGGCACCCACAAATTCATAGCTTAGACTTAATCTGCAGTTGACTCTGCTCCCACAAATGCTTTATCAGCAGTCCGAATGTAACATAACCCTCATAAATATGAACAAGAGGCTGAACACTGCTGTAGCATTCTGGAAGGATACACCCAGTCCAGCTCCAGTCTCTCTGAGGGCGGCTCCATCTTCAGATCTTCATAGTTCTGGATGTTAGAGGGGATGTACATGGTTATTGGCCGGCCTCGGATGAACATTTTGATGGACTGCCCTGAAAGACAAACAGCAGCGAGGTAATGTAGCATCAAACACACAAACACATTAGTTTATCAGCTGCAGAAAAGTCCTTTATTTGAAAGAGGCTCATATTGGGCATGGTCTATATCTGTATTCCCTGTTTGATGTCTATATCTTACATCCACCAGTGTTCTGACCTGCTCCTTTTAATTTGCTGTTGATGCAAACTCAACATTCCCTCAAACTTGAATTGCTGCCTTGGTAATCTCAATACATTACCATTGTACTGTTTCCATCACTACAACAACAGTCATGTCATATTCACCACTCTGCTCACTTTCTCTTTTCAACAGGAATACTGCCTTTATTCACTAATCATTTCCAGTTGCTTCCACTTCTCTGTTTCGCGATGACTGTGAAACACAATACTTCCTGCTCAGATGTTTCACATTAGTGAAAAGTGGCTAAAATGGCATAAAGCTTCCCTTTTTAAAGTCAAGGATAAGATGTTTGGCTATAAATAGACAAAAAGTGTTTTGAGCAGTGTGTTGGATATGGCATGAGTCTACACTGATCAGCCATAACATTATGACCCCTGACAGGTGAAGAGAATAACATTGATTATTTCGTTACAATTCAATATTCTCATGAGAAACCTTGGGTTCTAGCATTTATCTCAATGTTACTTTGACATGTACCACCAACTAAATATTGTTACAGACCAAGCACACACCCGCTATGGCAAAAGCACTCCCCAAGGGCAGGGGTCTCCCCTAGCAGGACAATGCTCCAACCACACCACAAAAACTGCTCACAAATGGCCCTAGGAACACGACAAAGAGCCCAAGGTGTTGACCTGGCCCACAAACTCCCCAGATTCCAATCTGATCCAGCATCTGTGGGACTTCCCTAATATCGTGCAGGTCCCCCTCATGCTGCCAAAACAGCTCTGGTTCATCAGGGCATGGACACAGGACCTCTGAGGGTGTCCTGTGGTGTCTGGCACTGAGACATTGGCAGTGGATCCTTGTGGGTCCTGTGGGTTATGGGGTGGGGTCTCCATGGATCTGGCTTGTTCCAGTGCATCCCACAGATGCTGGACCAGACTGTTGTCAATGGTTTTAATGTTGTGGCTGATCAGTCTATATACAACATTTATCAAGTAGGGTCAACATAGTACACTCCCCCAAAATATTTTTTACCTAGCTTTGGCTACCAGTGTTAAATAGTTCATCCACTAACTCAGATATTATTTAAATACCAGCATTTTTTAAAATGTGTTTTAACTGTGTCTATTATGTACACTATAACATTTTCTTACAATCCACCTGAATAGCACTTGAACTCAATTTTGCCGAATGAAAGGCAAGATAACTCATTTTAAGAGCATTAACAGTGCTCTGACTTCAACTTGGCTTCTAACAGTTATCAGTAGGATAAAACTGTATGAGCCTCAGAGCTCATACAGCACACTGGCTCAAGATTTTTACTAACTTTATTTTGCCCTAAAATTCACTTAGGTTAACAAATGACCTCTCCTCAGAATATATCTAGATAACTGCATCCAGTGGCAGTGGCAAGCAATCAAGTAGTTGTCAAGACACATCAATCTAGACCCAAAAATGTCAAATCATCCAAAGTGGTGAACTGACTTACACTGCCATTACCAGAGGCATGCTGCTAGCATGGCTAAAAACAAGCCATACTGACAATGTGATTATAGCAACTATATTTGATGCCGCAAAATATTTAATTGACTTTTTCACCTGCAAAAACTGAAATAATATCTTGTCTTTTCTTTTTTCCCTTAAAACCGCATGAAGGGATTTATTGAGCTCTTGGCAGGAGAACAAATTGAAAACAAAACCTGTGACATCTATCACCTCAGCCTTATCGTCACACTGGAATTATTTTCTGTTCACCTGATGAGTCTAATATTCTTTCAGTATGGTTATAGTGGTCAGCTGCCAAAAGACAACAGCAGACCGTGTGTGGGATATAGCTGGAAAAGTACAGCCTGCTCTGTTGACCTCCCCTGCGTAAATAGAGCTAAAAACAAAGTGACATAATATGGGGTCTACCTTGGCTGTAGGTTCCTCTTCTGGACCCAGGGGATCCTGTGTGAGAATGAAAGTCAACATTAGCCAGACAAATAAACACCAAGATCATCTGAGCTTTAAATCACAGCTGATTCACACTGGGTTAGATCTATGAGCTTTGGATTTCAAGCTGTTTTCCTTTTCCATGTCTTTCTGGGACTTCTAACCTGGGTCTGTTACCTCGGCAACTGTTGAGTTCTTTTATGAGACTGGAGCGTGAAATGTGAATGCTTAGGGTCAGGGTCTTTAATTTTTTGTCTGACCAGGAAATAACAGTAAAGGGCCAAAGAATCCAGGAGGGTTGGTGCAATGACAACTTGAGGAGAAACTTACCAAGATATAATCCTCATTTTAGCAAAGTCATGGAACAGTGAGGAAACAGGAAGAAATAAAGCAGGACAGGAAGAAAACTCCTTCCTGCTCTGCTGTGTGATTTGCCAATTTGGTTTTATCAAAAAAAAAAAAAAAAAGACAATAAGAATACTGTTCATCACACATAAAAAAAACAGAAGACACAAGATACCTCATATATGTGGGGAATATGTTACCACAGATGGAACATGGAAAATTATAGAACCAGCCAAGGATATTTAAGCCACTGATTTTTATTCTTATCATTACAGCTGTCTCTGGATGGGCAAATCCCATGGCTGAAGGTGACTTAAAACTAAGAGCCAGCACTACAAGGACATGAACTGTTAACATTTGTAGTGCACTACTGACTGAAGAACATCATACTGTGTAGCTTATCAGTGCCTTTTTCACCTTTTCAAGAAGCTATCAACCATCAGTGATTCCAGTTGTCTGTATGTTTAGAACATTCAGTATTATGCTGTTAAGTTTGTACTCTGTTTGGAAAATTAGCCTTGTTTGCTAATCTTAGCACCATTGTGCATGTTATTCCAGCTCCTGCTGAGTTCCCATCAGCTCCTGCACACTCAGTGCTATGTTCCCACATCACTGAAAGGAGAGGAACATGCTAGCATTAGCTGTTTCCCTTTCATGGGTTCAGATGGTGAAGGCAATGACCAGACTCACAGCAGTTGGTGTCTCTGTGACCTCAGCGCTCTATGTTACACTATGACTTGTATTACTAACACCCCCCCCCCACCCCACCCCACACACACATGTATATCATCGTAAAAATATATTTATACAATTTCAGTTGCCATACTTATGTAATACTACTATACCATGTGCTTATATAATTTGACACCTGTGTCCTATTATTTCCTGTCACTTTCCACTGTCAAGAAACTAAAAAGTTCAACTCATGCCAAGCACGACAACAAACAACAGTTATGAGGAGATCCAGGTGGAATGAGAGGCAGAGTGAAAGAGCAGAGGAAGATTTGAAAAATGTTTTTTTGGCATCCTCCTCTGCAGAGCTGACCATCCATCATCCCGTCAGGCGAGTTGGAGTGGTGCGGCAGCTCGGCTTACCACAGTGGATGGGATTCCAGGCAGCACCCACGGCCCAAACAGGCTGTGCACTGTTTGGCTTCACGAGAGCTCACATTTTTAAAAAAACTGATAGAAAGTTTAGAAAAGGAGGGAACATCCTATTTCGTGATATTTCTGGTGTCCAAGGGGTATGTTAGGCCATAAAGATGGCCACTGACTGAGCTGGTAGCTTTCAGCCAGATGTAAAGCTGAAGTAAATCAGTTTTATGTCAGCAGGTATATAGACCTTTTTTCCTGAGGGAGATGTATAAAATGGTCAGGCTCCCCACACTTTCCTGTCAACACTTATTAGTTACCACTACACTTGTGCCATTTCTGTATTTAGGCACCATTCACACATGTAACATGTCTATTGCTAACACAGATGTTCTGAATTTTTAATTTTCCTCAGAATAAAATGTACTTTTCATGGTTATATATATAATAAAAATATATATATGAGGGTCATTCAATAAATAAGGTGAATTTTTCGGTATAAGGACTTCTAATACAGATAGAAGCTTACTTTTTTTTTTATTTTTCAACGTAGTCTCCCAGCACTGTCACACACTTTTCCCATCTGTGTACAAGCTTCCGTATTCCCTCAGTGTAAAAATCTTTGGACTGATGTCTCAGCCAGTCGCTCACAACACTTTTGACTTCATTGTCACTTTCAAACTTTGTGCCTCTCGTGAACGCTTTCAAGGGACCAAACAGGTGAAAGTCTGAAGGGGCAAGGTCTGGGCTATAAGAGGGATGAGGGAGCAGTTCCCAGCCCAGCTCGTTGATGGTCTGCACCGTTTGGGCTGCTGTGTGAGGCCTTGCGTTGTCATGATGCAAGATGACTCCTTTTGACTGATGACCCCTGCGTTTGTTCTTTATGTCTTTCTTGACCTTGCCTCAGCAGTTCACAGTAGTTAGCACTGTTCACAGTGCTTCCTTTTTCAAGGAATGAAATGGTGATTGGGCCTTGCATATCCCAAAAAACGGTGAGCATCACCTTCCCACTGCTCCTGTCCTTCTTTAAACAATTTAGCCCACTTGTAGACATGTTTTTGGCTGAAACATGTGGCACCATACACAGTTGACATTCTCCTATGAATTTCAATGGGTTTGCACCCTTCAGCAACCAAAAACTTGATAACTGACCTGCTGTTCAATCCTGGAGCATGCTTTTTGGTCGGCCATCTTTGTTAATCGCCAAAACTCTCAAAGTTTTTTTTAATCTGCAAAAGAAATTAAATCCATGTGAAAAAAAAGTAAAACAAAAAATTTTTTAAAAAAGTAAGCTTCTATCTGTATTAAAAGTCCTTATACTGAAAAATTCACCTTATTTATTGAATGACCCTCGTATAAACAATGAGCACAATGACTCCCTTCCTCAGTTCTATCCACTCAGGGTTTTTACTGCTATGGCTTTTCTCAGACTGGTATGACCAGTAGGTTATGGTGGCTAATATCAGCTAATTTTAGCTAGATATTGTTTCATAACTGACAAGATTGATTCAGTTCCCTGTATTAGGATTGGTTTCAGTTATTTAGCTGGTTATTTTGGTAAATTCACTTATTCACTTTTGCTTTCTTGCTGAGAATTAGATGAGATAACTGTCATTCCCATGTTTATGTCTGCTGGTAAATTAGCATAAGGACTTGAAGCTTGGGGAAATGGCTACCCTGGCTGTCCACAATTTTAAAAAATATGCCTATTAGCACACTAATTAACATGTGATCTCATTTGTTTAATCTTCTACCTTTAGAAGATTTGGTGGATTATTTCTTCAGCACAGCTTGCTAGTTTTCTCCATATTATGTTAACAAAAAGAACAACAATACAAGGGATTGCCTGTTGCACTCATACTGCCAAGTTTGACACAGCTATCTATTTTTTCCCTCATGCAAAGTGTTCTTTGAATTTCAAATAAATAGTGACAGTCCTGTTTTGCCCATGCTAATCAGAAGCAGGTACTGTCCTGTCAACATGGATGCTGAGGTAGCTGCTCCTAGGAACTGTTATTAATGTCAAAACAATGTTTTCAGCTATTTGTGATAGCTGAAAATACCTTGGTTGTGCAGAAACACAGAACTATTAGGATCACTGAACAAACCAGAGGTGAGCGCAGCACTTCACAGGTCTGAAACCAGATTACAGTAGCTGCAAATAAACATATAATTCTGATTGTATTTGAACTTATTTGAGCTGCACTTACATTATTATTTACATGTTAAAATAAAACCCTGTGACTTGTATCATGGCATGTGTCCAACCAAAAACAATTAGTAGGCAAATGATGGTATTTAGTGCGATGTGAACTTTTCCACTAGCTTTGACTGGTAGAATTCTTCTTCTCTCTTCCAGCACTGTACTATACGAATGAGGCCTAAAAACAGGGCTCACCATGACCAGACTGAGGGCCAACACTCATAAAAGCTATGCTAACCACAAATGTGGTTGGTTGAGAAATGCACTCATTTTTGCACAAATTACTACATGTGTGAAACAGTGAGCCGCTGCCTGGGCACCAGTACAGAAGTACAGTTTAACTCAGGCCTTGCCAGCAATTCAGTCAGGACACATGAAAGCATGGGAAAAGTCCCTTATTTAAACACAGTGATATGTGATAATGATCACTGATAGCCTTTCAAAACCCCAGAAGCCATTTTGAATTCATGCAGCATGTCTATATTTGCTCCATTATGGATTGTACTGCTGTACTCGAGATAGCATTCATTGAGGAAAAAATATTTCGTATTGTGCTGTTTTTGCATTAAAAGATCACCTGTCAATTAAAAAGCCCCATGTTCATTCAAACCCATAGCCTATCGTTTGATATCTGACTGTAGATATTGTCTGCAGGCAAGCAGGCGTACTGACTGAGGACAAACTGTCAACAACAATTTTTTCATCAGATGGATGAAAACAATATCACAGTGATTCAAAGAATTCCCAACAGGCTTCTATGCCAAGAAAAGAGTATTAGTTACGGTGAGTCTAATCCTGCACAGCCCAGACAGAAATCTGGTTCTCAGCTCTCTACTTGACTCTGATAGTATCTGGGTTTCTGTGTACAGATGTGTCTCCTACGTATCGTGGAAATCTCTGGTGTACTGAGTTACCTCAGCAGTTACATATGAACACAGTTTAGCTTATACTGGCCTGGGCTCTGCTCCATTTAGCCTCTCCATCCAGTCACCGATAATGGAGGACAAGAACATCAGTGTTTCCCGCTTTTTTTACTGAACATTGTGGAATCAGGTGAAGATGTGAGTCACACATGCAACATTTTACCACAGCTACTTGTACAAGACGGTGGACCTTATATGACAGAATCATCATTATGTTAAATACACATACACTCAGGTACACCTGGCTAAAACGCATACAGTCTAATATAACATTCCTGCAATAAATCCCACCCTCATGAAAGTCACAGTTATCAGCACTAGTGCCAGTTATACTTTTGTTGATTATGATGTTGAGGTGGTTAGGGTTAGGGTTGGTTCAGCTGTGTCATTTTGGAGGCTGAAGTTAGTGGTACTGTTGATTATAACCATTATACTAATATAAATGGGTGGACAAAATACACACACACACACACACACACACACACACATATATATATATATATATATATATATATATATATAAAAATACTAATAAATACTAAATACTTTGACAAAGTGCGATGTCAGTCTCAGGTCAGGCTTAATGTAAGATAAGACAGGAAAGTGTGGGGATGCATTCATACCTGCACTGGCAATCAGCTCCTTAGCTCGGCTGTGGAGACAGAAAACAACCATGTGAGACGGACATGTGAAACTATTTCATGCAAATTAGTGTCCACCAGTCCCTGACTTCTGAATCAGATGGTGTTTATCTGTCAGGGGTTTTCATGGGAATGGAATTTTATTATTATTCATAGGGGTCATCAGTCTCCAGCAAGTGTTCTTTGATGAGATACAGTGCGTGAGGCTGCAGCAGCCATAGGAAAATGTGAGCTGTGTAGTGACAGGTGTGAGTGATGGCAGTGTGGCTTACTTCTCCAGGCTGGGGGAGCGGGTGAGAAGGTTGGCCGAGGACGCCGCCTTCTTATCCAGACGTTTCCTCTGCCTCTCCGGGTTCCCCAGTTTCTCGCTGTTCCTACGGACCCTAGAACGCCAGAGGAAAAGAATCAGCCTCCAGGAGTAAACACTCACTGTGTGTCCACATGCAGACACTAGACCCCTACACAGATGGATGCAATTATCTCACTATGTATGCATGCAAAATACCTGTAAACTACCAGTGTGACACATGCAGAAGCACGCTTGTTTATTTTGGTATACTTGGAATCTTTTATTGATTTGATTCCCATTTTCCAAAGATATTTCTGGTTTATTACAACTTGGGTTTTAATTTCATAGTTTTGGCCATCAGTAATAAGAACTGCACTCACCAAAGAGCAGGCAAACATCCCCAAATCCATTAACGAGGCAGACAGAGCTGCTAACGTTACCCTATACTCTGAAACAGTATCCAGCACCAGTATTAAACTGCCTCCCACACAGTGGATGTTCCAGTCCTAAATGGTTGTTCTCAATTAATCTTACCCCACACAATAATGTAGTCAGCTAATGGTATGCTCACTCTTGGTCTGAGAAATAAGCTTAGGTTGTGACTGTGAACACAGCAACATTACTGCAATGAAGTTCAGCTTAGGGTAAATAATAAGCGAGGTTAAGTGATTAGACACGTTGTAAAGAAGCCAACAGTGAATCCAAATGATCTAAACCACTTCATTTAGATGTAAAACTGGAACTGGGTTTACCAGAAATTTCACTAATAACGCCTCACTGCACAGACAGACTGTGTGCTCACACCTACAGTAAACACACTAGATCAAAATTGAAGCAAGAAGTGGGTCTGTAAGACGTGATGGATGTTTACAACGGTTCAGGGTCGCAACTTACTCAGTATTCACATTTATTTTCTCTTTCAAATAAGTTTGGCTAAGAACCTTTTTACAACCTGTCTGATCAGGTTTCTTGCCCTTTTTAGCAATGTCACCATGTTCACAGATCTCAGAGATGAGCTTGGTGAGTCCAATATTATTATTACTGAAAGAAATAATTACAAAAATTGCAACCCAAGTTATAATGAAGGAAGGAATTACCTTTTAACCCCTTGCCTAAAACTAGAACAGTTTCAGTACTTCCTCAACCCAAGTCCTAATTCTGGATTAAGAAAGGGTAAGAGATACACAACTGTAAAGCAGAATTAACCTGTTATTGTCTCTGAGGATTTCTTGTGGCACACCCCGTTTCCTGTGACATGAACCAGAAGCATCACCAGACAAACTGTCACAAGACTAAAAAAAGCTTTGGAGTCTGGTTGCCAGTGCAATGGCTGGCAACCAGCCCCTCTCCCCAAATCTCTGTATTACTAATCTTTAAACAAAGTGTTGAATGTAGAGGTGTAGTTGGATGAACATGACGCACAACTTTCCCAGTACCTCAGGGGGGCATGAGAGAGCTGAGCTGAGGGGCTGGAGCATATGTTATTCATTACCAACAAAAGCCCTTTTACAAGCCACAACAAGGAAGTAGGCCAGAAGAACACCTGCATGCACAAGCAAATACACAAGTAAACAAAAGCAGTAGTACCCCAGCACTGTGCTTTCTAATCACTGTTAGAAAGGAAATCACTCAGTTTACAGTTGAGAACAAATCGCTGGATGTAAGAGATCCTTGATTTATTTGAGGAGGACAACGGAAAAGGACTGATTAAAAGGTTGTAACAGAACTGCATTAAAAAAAGATTTTCTTTGTGTGTCTGTGCAAAACCCACTTGTGTGGCAGATCCTCAGTGGCAGTGTGTCAACTCTGCACATCTGCATCATCTAACAGAAACATCAGCCTTAATACTTTGTGGCTGTAGTGAAGTTGTAACTCTGACGTACACTGTTTGGACAGATATGCCATTTCAGAACACTTTATGTCCTTGAAAGGTTACATCTGTTCACTCATACAAACTCCCCAACCTTTCTCCTTCAGTCTCATGTGTATACATACTGTGAACCCACCCCTACCCCTTTCTGCACGTTATGCTTTGTTCAATTGCCCTCACATCACATTTTCCACTGGGCTCAAACCTCTATTTGCTGTGAAGCTAATGTTGGATATGTCACTCAGTGTGGACGAGTGCCGCCATTATGTTCCGCTACGGCTTTATCTTTCCCCAGGCCCCCGCTCAAATACATGGAAAAGAAAGCACATGGAGGCTGGAGCGAACATGATGACAGAGCATGTCATCCCCCTCGGGTTTCCTTCTCTAACACAGCATAATCACACCCCAGCAACCTGACGCTGACTGTTTCATAAGGAGGTCTGCAGCGCAACTGGGTTTGCAGTCACACAAGTCAGAATCAGAGAAAGAGTTGATTCATCAGAGAAAAGCCATGCAGTCAATCACAGGACAGAAGATGATTATGAAGACAGCGGTGGTGAGGCGAGATCACGCACAGAGGCGCCTTCTGTCCCTCCTGGATGGGGGCCAGGGGTCCGCGGTCTGAGGTTCTAACTGAGGCCGAGGCAGAGCCCGGATCTTCTGGAGAGCAGCTTCCATCCTGGAAGTCCTCCCTCTGGACGCCTCTGATGGTGGTGGGCTGAATGGGCTCCTCCACTGATGACGTCCAACTCAGCTCCTTTTCCTGCTCACCTCCTCCTTCTTCATCTTCATCCTGCTCCTCATCCTCCTCCATACCAGGGATGCGGTGGAGCTTGGCCCGCGTCCCCTCGAGAGGCTGTCCAGGTAGGAGGGCGTCCTCCAGGTTCAGGCTCTGGGCATGCATGGGCAGAGGGACCCTGTCCTGCCCAACATCTTGCTCTGGGGGGATGGGATCTGTCTGGATTGACCTGTCCAGTGTTGCTGGTCTGGGCTCTACGGACATTGGGCATCCTATGTGGCCATTGGCATTGGTCACAATGCTGTCTGACAGTTGGCTAAGGACAGTTCACAGGTTGAGATCAACACACACAGTCATAAAAGCAGAACACACAGGCATCATATGAACACAACCAGGCTTCTGAATGCACCAGCAGGTCTCTAATGTAGCAAGTAATATGACTGTACATCAAGTAAAATATAAAGATTCAGGCCCTTCATGCTCCTGTCCTTCTAAGCTCTCAGCGTGTAGGTCCAGTACCTGGTAGGAGCATGGCGGATCCCATCGACGGCTGAGCTGGAGGACAGTTTTCTGCTGCTGGTGCAACCTTCTGAGCAGCATGCTTGATTCAGCACACGTGCAGCACCAGGGTTTACTGGGTGGGATGACAGTTGATTATTAGTTATTTGGGAGTGATACAGTATTCTGTGTGTCCATCTGTGCGCCTTCTAAGGTGGGGTCTTTTATTTAACAGTCTCTGGTACATGTGCTGAGATAATACAGTTTTACCTCATTAACTCTTTGGTCATTGAAACAATACTGCAGCACCACCAGCCACTGTTCCAATACATTCTAACCTTTCCATTTCCCAACAGACAAAATTCAAAATATATCCACTTGCAGCATCTCAGTCCAAAATACAAAATAAACTATTAAATCCAGGCATTTACATTATACTGTCCATGGTCTAGCAAGTATCACTGTTTATTTTGTATTGCGTTTTCCACTGCATTAGGCTAAGCACTGCACCTAACTGATAGGCTGACCAATATTGTTATGACACCATCCAAAGTAGCATCACAACTGAATAAAAGAGTTTTGACGGAACAGTGGTGAATGTAATGAGTATGATAATCAATGACTTGAATAGAGTATTCATAAGTACCTTTACTAGCAAAACACAGTTGCTAGCTAACAGTGTGGGTGCTACAGTAACCTCATATTAATGCGAGACGTACAAATTACTACTTCCTACATCCAAGTTTTTAACCAGGAGGACCATGAATTACTTGTTTGCTCACAGTTTGTTTTTGACATGACATCTACAGAGCTATGCACATCAAGGCTTAATGCTGTCCAAGAGCCTTCTCAGAAAGTTTTAACCAATACAACAAATATCAGAAACAGGGCCTTAGGTTCAATTTATCATCTGCATTCAATCAAGAGCCTAATTTGTCACACAGCTCCAACATGGCTTCTCTTATACAACAGGACAAAGTACATACAGTGGCAAAAGAGCAAAACTAAATCATTTTAGGCTCTAAAAATGAACAAAACTGAAAATAAATTGCATTTTAACTTTTTTGACCTTTTTTACCCTTCTGTGCCTTTTATTTTTCTATATTATATTGTTATTTTTCTATTTTTGTCACTATTGTTTCTTGCTGCTGTAACATGTAATTTCCCCCCAAGTGGGATGAATAAAGTATATCTTATCTTATCTTAATAGCACCTCATGACAACACATTATCAAGTACATAGGCTAAAGAGCAAAAACTATCACAATTCACTATTTATTTACCAATTACCACATTTTGACTTTGCGTCTCAATCAGATAATATCCAGCGTGTGACCAAGATACACACACATATAAATTATTTCTCCCAGTAAGGGGGATAGTTAGACTCCAATGGACTTTAGACAAGGCACTGTATAATACACTATATTCAGATTGTCCCTCTATTGGGGAATTTGACTAAGTCTGACTTTCATGTTGTACATATTGTAAATAATTGATGTGAGGTCTGCATGCTGATGTGACTGGAATCCACACCTGAGTTCACTTAGGTGAGGTCTATATGTGGATCCTCTTGGTCACTTGGTATAACCAGATGAAGATGTGAAGTTGAAACTTCAATGAGTCCAATTTTTTTGGGAGCACTGATTCAATGTGCAGCCATTCTTTGTTCTTAAAACTGAAAAAGGTGAAAAGTACAACACTTTGCGGTCTTTGTGCATGTAATTGTCACATGTGCCAAAAACCACCATGTCAACACTGGGAAATCTTTAGGCTGTAGAGTTGATGGAGAATGTTGAAGATCACCTACCTGCAATGAGTTGCTGTTTGAGTAACGGCAGGAGCTGATCATGGAGGCGGATCCTGCGCAGGGCGTCAGCCAGTGAGGATTTCAGCAGCGTGATCTCATCCTCTTGCGCCTGCAGACGCACCTCCATCATGGATGCTCTGTCTGGGAACTCAGCGCTGCTGTCGGCTGATACATCATCTACAAAGAGACCAGAAGGCTGTTTCATGAGTGAGGCTCAGAGAAGCAGAGTTTGTTATGAAAACACAGGCCTGAGACATCAAACACACATCACATCAACTCACAATACAGAAAACAGACATGTTAAGACAAAATTTTATACTAAAATATGAGGGCAAAACTTAATATTGGCATAAAAAAGGCAAGAAGAAGAAGAAACATTTTACACACACACACACCTATATAATGATGCTGACAAGAAATTGGCAATAACTACTAATGCATGTCAAGTTATGATAAATTGGATATGTGCTGCAACTTGACTTTGACTCGTGTTCATAACAGATCAGTGTTGAGGCACAGTTTTGTGGGGGGGGGCTCTGAAGAAAACACCATGCACCGGCTTTCTTTACACTCCTCAGGACAGACAGTGAGAAAGAAAGCAAAACTGACTATTAATGCACACTGTGAAGCTAACCCTAACCCTAACCCAAAGCAGCTGGAAGAAAACAAACAAAAGTAAAAACAGGCACTTGCCCTTACTTTATTCTCACAGACAATACAGTTGTCAGTCACTGGATATTTTTCTAACACTGCGTTTGTTGTGCGACGATAAGTTGAACCATGAGACTATTATATGTGTACTAAATGTGTGTCCTTGCTTTTGTATTTGGAAGAAAGCACAAAGTCAACCAATTGTAGCTGACACTAAATGACACCAGCAACTGTTCCAATACATACTAACCTCCTCAAACTGAGAGACTTTTCCACCACACTTTCTTTTTTTGGATGTTCAGGAAGTCAAATAATTTGTGTCAACCAAAATGATGGGAACACAATTAGACTGCATTTTCTACCACAATATTTTAAGGGACTGTGTAAAAATGGAAACAAAACCTGAATACATGCTAACACAGGGCCAATTTTAGTTTTAAACAAAGAAAGTGAGGACATTTCAGCATTATGAAGACATTTCTGCATTGTGAGGACATTTGATTTTGGCATTTATAGTAGTTAAAGTTAAGGTTAGGGGCTTGGGAATGAATTATATCAAAGAGCGTCCTCACAAGTATAGAAAGATAAACATGTTTTCTGGCTAGCTGTCCATTTTGAGAGTGGATTACAGATGTTTAGAGCATTCTACTCATACAGAGGAGTGTTCACATCTTCTCAAAGACCCTATTGTGTGGAGGAGAGCCACAGTTTTGGTGTGTGTGAGTGCATATGTAGGACATAGCTGGTTCGGGTCCAAAAAGCGTGTGTACTTATGTGTGTGAAATGCTTCCCTCTGTTTGTGTGTCAGAGGATGGAAGAAAGCTGTGCATGGCGAGCATCAGGACTGTAGGAAGATATTTTCATGCTCCAGCTCCACTCAGCTGTGTTGCTAGTTCTCATGATTACTCAGCCACTGAATTCTCACTCAGCCATTTTAAGTGTTATTTTTGCAGTGGAATCCAACAAAGCACAGCCGTTAATTGACCGCAAAGTTCTGAGGAAATGGCTGGCCATTCAGTAATAAGTAGGTAAGAGGTCCTCAACCACCACTCCTCTCTACACAAATCCTTTAAAGCCTCACAGACGCAATTTTAGGAAAGGGTAACAGTTGCGATCCACAACCAGGAATTACGCAGTGCCAGTAATTGCAGTCTAAAGCTCTATCTCCACATGGATCTAAATTTTCTGGCAATTCACGTGCAATACTCAATACTCTTTATTGAAATATCTAATTTTGGCAGGAGTAAAAAAAAGATCTTGCCAGGTAAAGCACACCTTACACTGTTCTCATATCAAAGCAAGACAACTGATGACTAAATGATCAAATAGTGGTCTTTATTTTCCCCAGTTAGAGAGTCTATCAGGACTTAATTTGAAACAGGATTATATTAGAGACAGGCATTTATTTTTAATTGACCCTGTTTTACATAAGTATATTTGATTATATTTTAGTGAGAAGCCTCCCTGTTTTCTTAACGGCTCCTTCTCTAATTAGCTTTTAATACAAACTCAACACTTCTTCAGTGTTTACCTGGTGACTTTACACATTCAATATGGTGTATAATGTTAATTTTTACATTTCCACAACACAAATCTGGTCTAGTCTTGTCATACTCACCACTCTGCTCTCATACCATAAATACTGTTTTCAGTCACTAATTACTTCTAGTTGCTGTTTGTTGTTGTTTTTATCACTGTTAAGTTTCCATCAGTGAAACACAACTCCCCTGCACTGATATTTCACAAACTGTCATTCCTGACAGACTTTTAATCTGAAACATCGGTAGGAAGCATTTGTTTGATTGACGGTAACATAACACTGCTTGAGGAACCAGTGATAAGTGGATG
This sequence comes from Lates calcarifer, assembly GCF_001640805.2. Taxonomy (NCBI): domain Eukaryota; kingdom Metazoa; phylum Chordata; class Actinopteri; family Centropomidae; genus Lates; species Lates calcarifer. Next base: position 1,023,780 of record NC_066846.1, read on the forward strand.
TGATTGAAACAGTGAATGAAAACAGTGACTGTGTTAAAAAGAGAAAGTGAGTGGTGAGTATAACATGACTGTGGTACTGTATATATACTGAATTTACCATGTAAACTATTGTACAACTAAATTATTGTAGTACTGATAAGTCTACCCTTTGATGTTTATTACCCAGTGTTCTTTCACAACCAGCCTTTATTTGTACAACATGGCCATTATTTGGGAATACTAAATTCTATTTCTAAATTTACAGTATTGTTACTTTTAAAACTAGGAAACTCCGCTTAGCCACAGCACAACAAGCTAAACCTAAATCTAAAGTTTGCTAACATTCACCAACATTAGCCACATAAGCTTCCATCAGACCAAATAAGTCTTTATTACATCTGAGTGTGTGGAATTATTCAAAGGTGTGTTTTACTGCTCATTATTTTTCTTTACTTGTCAGAGGAAGACTGTGCTATTTCTTCTTTGAAAAGTTCCATAGAGACTCTGATGTAACCACAAAGGTGGAAGGAGATGACCAGAAATGAAATGTGAGAAATGACACAGAAGATCAGTCAAGTTTTCTGATTCAGGTTTTGATTGCATACAAGTGACCCTGAGCTCAGATAATCCAGAATTTAGTCCATATTGCCCTGTCACCTTCTAAATCCTCGACTTGGCAGGAGCACAGCTCTGTTGTAAGATTTCATCATCCTCAATTCTGTTATTTGAATACATTGTTTTTGACCTTCCTGTTTATTTTCACTTTGTCCCAACCTGTCTCTTCCTTGGCAGTTAGGGGTTTATTACATTTCCCTAAATGTCAACTGAAAACTCCAGCCAACTTATGCAAGAATAATGTTATGGGTAACTGTACACTCACAGAGGAACAATGTACACACCTCCCAGACTTCAACAACAACAGTCAAAAAGCCCTGCATGCTAGGTAAACATCTCCAGACAACTCTGTGCATGTTTATCTAGTCTGGCTTTGGATCAATGCGAGCTACAGCTCCCATGAAAATATAGTGTGGTGCATATAATCACATCATCATGAACACTCTCTTATTCAGTCATTTTTTTAATTTTCAGACATACTTTTTGCTGTAAAAAACATCTACAGCGTTTAGTAATCTCTGACCTGGAACATTTAGCCCACAATGGTCTATGAGCTATGGGCAAAAAAAACAAATACTGACAACAACATTAGATCATGTGTTAAAAATTGCCATCCTTATCTACCTACAGACCAGATCATGAGTTATACAGTTTTGGTTTTCAGACTCTACATTAAACAATGAATACTACTTTAAAGTGTGGGAGTTATAGGCCTTGTAAAACAAAGTTTAGGAGATCAACACGTGGCTACTACATTGGCTTCAGAAAGTATTCAGACCCCTTCACTTTTTGCAAACTCTTTTTGTGTTGTAGATTTCATTTTAAATGGATGAGGCCACTGTGGTAGCCACGTAGCCAATAAGTTGGCACAGTTGTATCCATTATTTCATTTCAAATCTTCAAATCTTCTTCAGTGAATATAACAGAAAGCCAAACTTCCCTTCTAAATTTTTGTAAATGGAACCTAGCCTGGATCCAGATGCCCACACTTCTGTCAACTGTCAACACCAGGAGATGTCATTGCCTTTGCCAAATGAGTGATGTAAAAGCAGGCAAAGGCCTGGTGGAGGTTTTGGCATGTCAGGATTATGATTCACTGTGACCTCTTTCCTTTAGTGTAACCGTTTCACTGGAACAAGCATTTTATCATCACTGCTACTGCAAAACCCCTGGAGCTGATCCAGCTTGGCAGAGGAGGAAATGTTCACACTGATAATCCTTCACAACAACACAACAATTTATACAGAGTGAAACACACAGAACATGATATTCCATACTGCTGAGTGTAACAGTGTCACAATTCTCACTTTCCTCACACCACGCGTGCTCTGAACATAAAGAGACATGGATTTACCATAGTCAGTCCTGTTGTTATAAATACAAAATAGGGGCTAAATAATAAGAAATGTACTGAAACGAAAAGAAAACCCTTCTGGAGCAGGAAAGAAGTCCTGCTGCCACTAATCATTAGAGAAACCATAGAATAAGGAGAATAACTAATGAAGACAGCAAGGATACACAGAAACCAGTTATATTAGAAACAGTCATTCCAAAGCATTTCTCAGACCTCTAAAACTCTTTTAAATCTAAGAGCATTTTATCTTTAACTCTTAAGTTAGTAAGAAGAAGTCAAAGTGAAGGATTCTTACTTTTATCTTTAAAAATACAGGCCCTGACTTTTTCTAAAAGACAGTATGGATCCAGATGTCCACTCACCACACTTGAGTACTTACAAAACATCATTTAAAAGCAACTTGATTCAAATAAATGGATATGACATAGGACGTAACCTAATTATTAATATTTCTGTATGAGTTTAGCTTTATCAAGTTCAGTCTTTGACTCATATTAAACAGTCTCTGTTATATCCATACTGAGCTGAGCTTTGACAGTTTTTTTTTTTTTCCTTAATCATACAACCATTGCAGACTTTAGGTCTGTATTCAAATTAGTGAGACAACTTAGTTGTGTACAAAAGAGTTCCTCCTCGTCAGCACACCTCCAGCTGGTGCCTTTGGTAGCCACATCATTCACTTATGCCTAAAAACAGGATTTTTGCTACATGTGATGAACTCTCCTTTCATTTATTTCGATATTTTCTGTTTTCATTTATAGAAATAGTGGTGACAAGCATGTAAAAGGAGGGTGATGGAACATAGGGGGTGGAGAGAGAGAGGGATGACAAGCAATAAAGGTCCATGGCTGGAACTGAATGTGATATGAGTCCCAATCACTAGGCTACAGTGATGCCCCAGCACCATGAGACTTTCCCTGTCTTCCCCCAGTACAAATCTAGCTGGGGAAAACAGATTTCTCTAATTGCCTACCAGGGCTGAACAACAAATTGAAATATTACTGAAATCTCAATATGGCCAAGTACAATATCCAAACACAGAAGCTGCAATTTTTTTGATAAAGTAAAATGTGTCACAATATAACATTATGAATAGAGCACTGCGGTGTTACAGAGATGCCCTTGCCGATAAATCATATTCTCCAGATGTAGGGGAACATTCTTGTTTGGTACAGACCTCAGCAAAAATCACATCACTTTTATTTCTTAAGTGCTAAGATTGAAGGCAACTGGACTTCTTTTTGGTTTGAAGACGTTTTACCTCTCATCCGAAAGGCTTCTTCAGTTCTGAAAACTGGTTGGGGAGTCCCCAACTACCATGACCTGGATAGACTGAGAACCTTCACAGGCAGATCACTTTTATTTGTTTTTCAGTGAAAATGAAATTTAAAACTTACAATTCCCACTAAAATCTCTTTAATCTTTGGACATGCCAACTCTACAAAGAAAAGCCAGACAAACTTAGATTTGAACCTGGAACCTTCTTACTGTGACACCACAGTGCTGACCACTGCACCACTCCAGTGGTTAGCATTGGTTATTCAGAATTTAAACTATTTAAATTTCCAATCACTGACAGTTGCCAATAAATGTATCTTTTTCTTTGTCATTCCGTCTGACCTGCCAGGTGTTTACAGATTTGCAGCCTGTATAGAAACCTCTAGCCAATGGCCACTGGCCAGCTCAAGAAAGAAGAAGTGTCTGATGAAGTGACATAAGTAACTTGTTGGGAATTTCCAGTGAGACAACACACACCATCACTGCACACATATGTAGAAAAAAGAAGCAGCTGCTTTTGTTTCTATTCACATTTGGTTCTGTATTTGTTCACATTGCAGTACAGGCTACAAACACATGCAAACACTCACTGACTGATGCAGCAGTATGTGCAACACATTGACATATTCTAAGAGAACAATGCAACTTTTTCTCTCAATATTGATTCTGAAAGCTAAACTCAGGTATCTGATGATAATGAGTGTCATCAGTTTGTGATATATTGTCAAAGTCATTAATTTCTATAACAGTTAAGTTCTTCTATGTGTAAGCTGACACAAAACTGGAACTATACATCAGTTCTTACTGTACAGTAACTATAAGTGGAGATCTTGGGGTTTTTTTGTATTTCTGCTTTATTATGACTAACAGTGGAGACAGACAGGAAAGGCAGGTGTGAGAGAAAGGGGATGTCATGCAGCAGAGTCAGATTCAAACTGGTGCTCTGGTAAGGACTTAGCCCCATGCATTTATTGTGAGGCACAAGCAGTGGTATCTGCAGTAGATTTATATATAAACATTACCTCACCACAGGGTCATACCATGCCAACTCACCCAGAAGGCAGAACTCTTCCTAGTTCATGTCAGAATTCATGGGAAATCTCCAAAACCCTATAGCTCTACTTCAAATTCTTTGCTAGTTATACATTTTTTAAGCTTGGCTCTTTCATAATTGGTGCAATTCTTTGTATTCCAGCCTCAGCAACTGCTTATGAATTGGCTTGAAATTTGTACCGAACATCCAAGAACCTTAAGGATAATTTGCAACATGTATTCATGTAAACAGCTGTTGCTGAATGTTTTACAGTAATCACATCTTTTACCTGATTAAATTATTAATTAATGCAGAAAATCAGGTCATTCCAAAGGGCTCGCAGGCTTTTTCCTGATACTGCACTTTATAACACAGGATATTGTGGAAGCTCTCTGTTCTGCCTGTGCAGACTTAAAAAGAAGGTGGCAGGAGTTTTAATAGGAATCTTAAACCCTTCTCACTAAACACTACCTGATAAACAATTAAAACATTACAGTCCTCCTTTTGTAAGGCTGCTGCTCAAACATGGACAGAAAAAGCTGAGAAAAGCAGAAACACATGCTAAAAGCTCATACACTGTGGGCCTCCTGCCTCGCTCTGAGGGGAAAAAGAGCCCTCATCAGTCAGAGCAGCATCAAAGACCAAACATCATTAGCAAATAAAGACGTTTCACTCTGAAACCCAAATGAACCCCATTCAGCTCCAACACTCAGACAGTGATGGATGGACACATGATTGTAAAAGAGTTATTGTCAGCAAATCTTTCTCCACAAAGGGTGTTCTGACTTTGTATTTCACTCATGTGGGATTGCAGCCACTGAGAATGTCAAAATACATCTTGTGGTGGGGAGCTGTCTGTGTTACTGCTGTTTTTATTTTACATTTCTGTATAGAAGCTGTCATTACTGTGTATATTCTGAATTTGAACCTAAACCTTTCTGGGAGCCTGATGGTGGATGTACTTGAACACATGTATCTATCCCCTGTCAAGTTTTTTAGCTATCTGATCTGACTGATACGGGAATAATACAGCAGTCCAGCGCACACTCGAAGCCCCTAAAGACAAAGGAGCCCTACATAAGCAGACAATCTCAAAGTTTGAAGACACTGATGCACACTGCCATGATTAAAAAGATATACAGGACACAGGTTGAAGTTAGTGGAGTGTAGCAGCGGACATGAGTTTGCTGCCTCAGGTCTACACATCTCATCTCTATCACCACACCTTGCATCTGATGTTTTGATGTTGTGAATTCAACTCATCATCTCAGAAGATAACTGGCGAGATGGCATCAACCTCCTGTAATTGTATCCTTAGAAGTGTATTTCTGAACTCTGGTTAGAGGCCAGCTCTTTTTCCACCTGCATCCAGTCTTTATGCTAAGCCACGTTAACTACATCCCAACTCCAGCTTACCACCTTACTTAACCCAGACATGAGAGTAATATCAATGTTATAATCTAACTCTTGGGAACAAAGCAAACAAATGTAGTCCAGACATATATCAGAACCATCTTCTCTTCAGCTGGGAAGTTCTCATGAGCTGCAGCTTCATTATACACGCACACAAAAAAAAACCCAAAGTCTCACCAGCTGGCTCTAGTGTAATGGATTGTTGAAATCTTGCAATAAACAACGACCATTTTCTTTCTATCTGCCACAACATTTCTCAAAGCTTGACATAATTTACAGTATTTTGAAAGGGTACCATTCAAATAATATGCATCTTTGACAAATATTTCAAAGCATAAATCTGACAACTGTCAGACAGCAAAAACCTACCAAGTGAAAAAACCTGCTATGCTCTGAAGTCTTTGTTTTTGGTTAATCAGATAGAGATAATCACTTGACATGTAACATGTACTTTCCACCTGACAGTTACTGTAGGAATTTACATTGCCCACTGTGTTTTGGGAATGCTAACATTGCTGCTAACATACTACTTCTGTTTCTCCTCACAAGTAACGCCTCACTGGGCTCTGTGGGTCACTTCACACAGATGTAAAACAGACAGTTGTAGAGGTTATGCATTTATACAAGCCAAACATTATGTGACAAAAATATAAGTATTCACCTGTGGAAAAATGTTTGTTGCTGATGATGTTTATTTCTTTCTGATTTTGGATTTTGAGGGATAAGTGCAGCTACACTCTCTTCCTCTAGGGCCACCCTCAAGAAAAAATGTCAACAATGTACACAAGATGAAATTTACTGAGCAGATTCATGATCCCACCAGAATGATCTTGTCTGGCCATAATGAACTCTGGTAGGTGAATGAATGAATAGGGTACAGAAGGGAGCGCACATTCAGAGTAAAAATGTGTCATCTCTCAAATTCAAAGCCCTGCAAAACATTGTTATAGATCTCACAAGGATAAGGATCCTGAGAATGGAGAGGGCTCACTGCCAGGGTTTTGTCTTGTTGCCAGCTGTAGATACATTCCAGGTCAGTGGGTGCAGAAACTGGTATCTGTCACAATGATGTGACGTTATCTCACATATGATGTTGGTTCAAAAATGGCAGCTCAATTAAGAAGTTCAGGCTAATCCAGTTTGAGACCTACAACTTAGATTGGCTGTTGAACTGTAACATAGCTGGAACATTTTCTACAATCAGACTCAGCTGTAGCAGTTGGAAATATCTGTCCGTTACATCACTGTCTACATCTGGTCAACTCTCTACAGGAAGGTACACCAAGCAGGAAGTTGGAGTTTTCCTCCAAAGGCACTGTTTATTGCTAAATTTGTCCTAAGGGAAAAAACCTATTAACCATCAGCAAACAGCCCGGGTCCATCTGTGACTCCTGCTCACACATATAAATTCCAAGCTGACAATAAAAGTTGACTTTCAAGAAGACTAGTGAGGTCCAAAGCTATGGGCTCAAAACAAGGTCAATAAGATAACTGAACACAGAAATAATTCAAAAGATTATAAATTAGCCTTTGGAAACCTTTAAAATAAAACTGCATGAGAAATTCATATTTGTGCATGTGTAGAAAAAAAAGAATTATTTGAAAAAAATAGACTTGAAATGTTTTGTGAAAATCTGTTTGAAGATTCAAAGTAGAAAACTGTAGTAAAACTCAAACTCTGACAGTGACAATCCCATCATAAAGCAAGAGTCCAATCAGAGGGCAAGTGGTCCTGTCACTTTCACCTCTACTACAGGTCCTGAAAGGCTTGGTAGATTTTAGAGTTTAGATGGACGACAGTGCACGTGTTCTTCCATGACCCAAATGATGTTCACCATTATTTTTCTACAGTATCATCAGATATAATTCCACCTGGGTCCAGGACAGCCCCTGCTATCGTATCATCGTCATCGTTACCTTTCAGGCAACAAAATCATCTGTCCTCTGACTGGACAATTTGACTAATTTGTGATTGGATTGTCACATCAGATTTCAGGAGTACAGAGTAGTTGTAACTTCAGCATCGCACACAGTGGAAACTTTAAGTCATGAGTTCTATTTGCAGTTTTCTGCTCTATATCTGTATATAGTTTTTCACAGTGTCTTTATGTAACCTCACCCTCATATAATTTAGTCATATTTTATTTACATGGTTTCTTTTTTTTTTAAATATAAAACTTTTCTACACACCTTTTTTCTCCGATACAAATCTACACATGTACAAATTTCAGTCTCTCACATGGTTTTATTCTATAGGTTTACAAAGGTTGAATTGCAACTACAAACTTTTGTGAATGTCACTTAACAAGCTAAAAATCTTACTGACCCTAATTTGAGCCCATACAAAGCTCTGTTATTTTTAGCATAGCACAGAAGAAACATTAAATACTGTATCTAAGTTCTGTTTCTGTGCAGCCTATCTTAGGAAAAGCTCCTTTTACAGAGTCCATATTGTAGTTATGGTGAGGCTGTGACTGGCAGTTTGGTGGCACCACACCCATTGCTGCTGTAAAAGAGCTTCTTCACAGGATCTGTTTTTGGCAGAGGGATCCTGTACTTGGGAGGCTGGTTTTATACATGGACTAGATGAATGGAGTATTTTATTGTCTGGTTTTACTGGTAGTGGCAGTGGTAATGTGAAGAGAAAATATGGATTTCTGAAGGGCTAACACTCCATGTCCAAACTAACATTGAATGAACATTGAATCATCCAGAGTGTCTTATTATGTCAAAGTACATGTTAGGACAGTCACAGTGAGTGACAGTTAAAATATAGCAAACTATAAATATAACTCTGGATGCATGCTATTCTTCTTCCAGACTGACAGTGTGAGGCTCTATGTCTAGAAACACCTAAGCTCACAGACCTTCATTTTTAAATCATTACAGTTGATTTAAATCATTTTTGATGAGCCCAATAAAAATTGTCATCAGACCTACAACACAAGAGACCACCAGTTAAGCCAAGTGACCTAGTGGCCTAAAAATAATCCAAGGTAAACCCAACCCGAAAGAAGTTTTTAAGATTTAGTTTTACTAGAAAAAGTCCAAAAATGAGTCAAAGTCATAAACATTTATGTTGAATATTAAGGAATGAAACCAAACACCAAATAGAATGACCTCAAACAAAAATAAAATAGAATTAGATGTCTTTACTTAGATCTGTGAATATTTTGGTGTGATAACCAATGCTGAGTGGCACGAGATAAACAAGATCCTGGACTCAAGTTGATTGCCTTGATTTGGAACACCTATCTTAGCATAAATGCTAGTTGAAGTGCATGAGAGAGAGAGAAAATATACAGACTATAAATATAACTTTCCTTTCCAGTGAAAGTTTAATTTTATTGTGAATAAGGCTGTTTGCAAAAACATGAATCTTAACAAAGTAAAAAAAAAGCATCTGATTTTTGAGTATTCAGCTTTCCCATTCTCTACGCCTGCACACAAACACCTCACCAGTGTATCCTGCCCTCTGCTTTTTATAGCTACAGGTTTAACAATAGCAGTGGAGCTAGACTGATAATATTTGGGTCACCAAACTAAAAAGGTGCATCCCTTTGGGAACATGAATGCACTCAATAAATACCTGTGACATTATGAGAAGCAGTCAGGTGACAACTGAAGGGAAAAATCTAAACAGAACAGTGTAGAAACATAAATGCAGACTCTCTCCTACACATCACAACATCTTGATTCAGAGCTCTATGCCATCTCATTTCTATATGATAACAATTCTCTTGCGTTTTCATCAGGGACTCCAGCTTCAGCAAAACAAACACTCCTTTCCTCTCTCTCAGGAAATGACAATGAGCAGCAGAAATAAACCCAGCAAGAGCCAGTGAGTGAAATGAAAAAATGAAATGAATCCCAATCCAGTTGGACCTTTGCTGCATGTCATTCCCCCTACTCTCTCTCCCTGTTTCCTGTCTCTCTCTACTGTCCTATCTAATAAAGGCTAAAAGCCTGAAAACAATAATACATTTTTTTAACTCTGCTGATGATGGTAAGAACCACCTTACTGTGCTCATGTCAAAAAAGATTAGCTAGTTCAGGTTACCATTTTCTTTTTCTTTTTTTTAACCTCTAGGCTCAACCAGGTATTTTGCAACTTTATAATATTGTGAGACCTGAAGATGGAAGTTCAAAGACATTTTCCATCCAATCAGATGGAGCTTGAGTGGATCCGCCAGCAAGATTAAGATAAACCGAAACCTAAATCCAGGTAGGCAAAGGTTGTGGAGACTTATCCAAGACTCAAGTTGTAATTGCTGCCAAAGGGGCTTTGAAAAAAAGCCCTGAATTAAGGTGTCAGAATATTTTTGTAAATGAGAGATTTCAGTATTTTTTTATGAATTTGTAAAAATGTATAAAAACATGTTTTTACTTTGTCATAATGGGTTACCGAGTGTAGATTTATATCCATTCAGATTTAAATCTACAACACCTGTCAACGAATGAGGCAAATCTCAACATGACAGGTGTTCTGTGATTTTAGAGAGGTCTGCGTGTGTGAACTAAAACCACTCAACTTGTGTCTTTTACATTCCCTGTAATGTTTATGGACAAATATTGGTGGTGAAATGTGGAAGAAGCATGATGTTCAGACTTATCAGACTCCTAATGTGCAAAAAAAGTTAACTACATTTTTTTTTTTTTTTTCATGAAGGACAGCTTCCATTCATTTGGACTGAGTGTAACAGTGTAGAATAGTGAAGGTGTGTTTCTCAAGTTAAAAGCATGAGAGCTGCCAATCACACACATAAGCACTCATCACAACTGAACACCTACAGGAGATTTCTAGAGCAACAGGTTTTCCACCATCATCATCAAAAAACCAATGGAGGAAATATCTTTTGGAAGAATGTTGTTCATCCCGCTAGTAGATTTCCACACATTGGCCAGTCTCTGACAAAAAGACTCTGATAGAACAACACCTTACTAGAGAAGCAGAGGTTTTATGACCAATGGACCAATGACCAAGTCTAGGCTTGGTTATCCATTTTTGCAGAGGACAACATTATACATAAAGTGAAAGGCTACAGACACCATAGAGCATGGAGCATACCAGCATCTACACACACACACACACACACACATCTACATGCATGATTGCTTTCCCGCTCTAGTTTGAGCGTCTGGTTTTCTTGTATAATTTTTTCAGTTACAAGCCAAGACTGTGGGTGACTCATAGTTATTTGGCAACAGCTCAGGGGAAGCAGGAATTTTGATCCACATTACATTCACAGCAACTGCAACTGGAATTCTGGTTAACATTCAGACTTCATCTGATCATAAAATTACTGAGTTAACATTGTATTTGAAAATTATTTGAAAAGTGCACATAATGTCACGCTTTTTGATTAGCAACTCAATCTTTTCAACTCCTGTGAATGCTTCTCTGTGTGTGAGTTTCCACTGAAGTGTGCGGCATCTTACATTCCTGCCCAAAAAGTACCAGCATGCAGAAGAAGTGACAGGAAATGATGCATGCATGCATATCAAACACTGCATACAAGAGGCTCTTATTTCATCTGTTTTTATCATTTAATATTTGGAATGATCTGGCCATTAAAATACTCAAAGACTGTTAGAGAATTTCATCTTCTGATATCATCTTCAAACAAAAAATGATTTTCAAACAATAACAGTAGAAATAACGACAGGATTACAAACTAGTGCCCAGGACCCCCAGGGGAAGGCTCCAGGTTCACCATGCATTCAGTTCTACCAGTTAATTTGTGGTAACAAACTAACACCTGCATTTTTAACACATTTAAAAAGTAGTTTGCTCTAGTGTAGTGCTGTAGTAGTGTTACTATGTGACTTTCAGTGGTGGAGAAAGTATTTAAATCCTTTACATAAGTAAAACTACCACACAACACCACAAACAAACTATCTGATGGTAACTGAGGCAGCTGTAGCCCAGCAACTCCCATGTTCTGTGAGAGTAGAGTGATATTAACGGCTATTTCTAGCTAAACAAGGATCTTACTCTTTAACAAAAAGCCCTGTCTCTGTCGAAATACCTTACCATAATGTTAGACACTTAGAATAACAAGCCGAACTTGTCAGTGGCAAAAACAAGAACTTTAGATTAGAACTTTGGATTGACTTTAACACGGACAGTTCCACCGTTTGGTTACTTCGCAGCATATGTTTAGCAGTTCAGATGGCAAAGCTTTGTCCCTATCAATCATTCAAACCCAGAAACATGGGAAAATAAAACCTGAAATGATCCTTTAAAGTTAGAGAAACAATTCAGAAACCACTCAGGGGATGTAAGTTTCCAGTAATGTAGCAATTATCTCACAAACTGTGAGCTACAGTAAACAGGATGAACTTTAAAATGATTTGAAATCGACTTCCATGTAAAACACTGATATATTAACTAGCACCATTACTCCCCAGTGTACTTTCTTGATGATACTTTTCTTCCATATGACTGAATAATAACTTAAAATCTAAATGTGTTTAATGTAATGAAAAACATTAGCAATATAATACAATATGCCCAATCTAGTATCTAACTGTAATATGTTATGACCAGTGTAATATCAGTAGAGGCCCAGAGGTCATTTTTGCCACATGGCCCCCTGATAGGTTAATCCCTGATACCAGTAAACTAAAACAGTTTAATCAGTCAGTAAATTATTAACCCATAAGAGCCCAAACCAATTTCCCCATTTAGAAAAATTATATATTACAGGGGATATAAAACATACACTTCATGAGTTAAAAGTCAATTATGAGAAAGTTCCGCAACATTTAAAGAACTAGTGACACCTGTGTCACTGTGGGCTCTTATGGGCTAATTTATGGTTATGAAGAAAAATGAATCAGATCAGTTCAACAAAAAACATACTGAGCTAGTGAATCGTGCCTCCCTTAAGTGAGTGTGAGAGTTTGATGGTATTCAGATGAGAAGTCACAAGTATTCAATGATCCTGAACAAGAAAAAGCAGGAGAACTGGACTCCAAAGCTGGGAATACAAATCCTCTATTTGATTTCACTTTTCTGAAAGGCTCAGGGTCATCCCAGGTCTTGTGGGAGGTTGGCTGGCTGACGGCTGTTCAGCCACACACTCTTGGACTGATTTGATTCTTTTGTTGAGTCTCAGTACCCATCTACAAAGCCTTTCTTGTCCAACTGGTTGATGTACAAGTTTACAAAAATGTCCCTTTTGATCTAGCTTGATTACAGCCAGGAGTGGAAGCAGCACATGTAATTAGCTTAGCATGAGTTCCCATTTTACTTTTTACCTACAGTGAATCTGTTTGTAATCTGGGTTACTGCCTCCTCTCCAAATATTTAGTAAATCAAAGGCCCAAAAATGAAAGCTATTTCTATACTGGCTTGTAATGTGTGTGAAAATATCAATATCAGCCTTCAAACACCAAACGTATCTCCTGTAGCAGTTAGTTGACAATTACATGCCGCATATTCTGTGTCTACCCACTCATTACCTCTATCTCTCACTCAGGGTGCTGCATAATGACCTTAGCCCACCTACAGATGCCGTTTGTACCAAAGCACACTGCTCACTGCTTTTAGTTTTTTGATTTTGACGCCTCGCCACCGCTCAACATCCTGTACGCCCCTGCACTAGTGTCTGAGGTCCCATTTGAGAAGTGAAACAGAGAACAGCATCATCTCTGAGAAACACTTTCTCTTCCCCCACTGCATGACAGTGACTGCACGGTTTGTATGGCTCAATTGTGCAAAATTATAGCTGTCATTTGACTCACAGTGTAAAGCAGTAGGAACTATTTAACATCAAATGACTCCTGTGTAATGCAAAAGTGAGACAAACCCAGTGAGGACCCCATTTATTTTAGTTTTCCAGCCCACAACTCAGCTCTCATCAACCTGCTTTCCAGCTGCAGCAGGCTGCTGATGCAAAAAAGCTGTGACGACGCCACCTTACACTACCTGCACAGCAGCAAACAGCACACAGACACAGTTAGGCTGCGTTCACACATGCACTGCGACCCTGAACTTTGTAGACATTACCCAGAGGAGATGTATGTGAGAATGCAAATGTCCAAATCAGTTGGACCAGACTTTATCCTGCCAGCTCTCCGATACAAATCCTCTGTAATGTCTGACTGAGCCAGTGTGTGGACAGATTCAGTCTGGAATTCACACCAAGTGATGTTCTATCCTGGCACCACCCCTCACCTAAATCAAATAGGACAAAGTGGAGCGTTTAGCACCTTAAGAGCCAGACACTCTCATTCTCAGGAGTTGGGGGAGACCAACACAGAGCTAAAGGAGAGTGACTGCTGTGAAAACTGTTGGCTGATAAGTCCACAGAAGCTGACACAAATGCACATGCCCATATATTTATATCTATTAAATATCTGCAAGTATCTCATCCAATATTAGATTATATTCAGTAATGTTCTGGACTAAATTATTCAGCTGATGCAACAAGGGTTGCAAACAACAGTCAGTCAGTATCAGGTGCTGGTGTTATTCTGACACAATCAATTCAAGCTGCCATTATCTATCAGCATTCAGTGACAATACACAAACAACTCAATAAGAGGCAGTAATTATTAGCTCTCAATGTAACTGCGAGGACATGTTTGAGGAAAGGGCCCCACAACTAGGGTTTCCCTTCTGATTTAACCACCCATTAAAGGACCAGTCCACCAAAATGATGCATCAGTTTACTTATGATAGGGAGTGCTATTTGTCTGCTGTAAAAAATTGCATAATGTCTTCTCTGGCGCTGGAGGAGTTTTGTCAAGCCTGATGAAATAACCCTAATGATGTCATAGTGAGGAGCATTTACCAGACAGGGAGGGTCCAATGACAAACAAAAGTTGCATTGTGGGAAATATAGGATCCATTGTTGTATGATTAAAGGCTGTCCCATCAAAAGCTAGTTTAAAAGGTGTATTTTAGTTTATACTGTGCTTACACTAACTAAATAAGGTGGAGGGTCCCAACAATAAAATTTTGCACTGGGGCCCTCTAAACAGGTTAATCCAGCCATGCTGAATGGGGACTGTTCCTTTAAATAAAAGTGTTTCATACGTAAACCTTCAGGAATTAATTCTCATTTCTTGCCAAAAGCCCCTTTTAGCTGTAAAACATTCTCTCACAGAGGTCAGGCTTTTCATTTAGATTCTTCAGACAGAGATTCAAAGTCAGCCTATGTGGTATGCCTGCTAAATGCACAACTGCCTCAGAGGATAAAAGCACCTAAAAATAACTGTCAAAATGCCAGGGGAGATGATACATGTGCAAGCTCAGAGTGCTGGCAGCAGGTTAGCTAACTGTCACAGATCTGACTGTCATATCTCCCTGAAACAGACACAAACATTATGCGAGACCATGCTTGTTTTGCATGCAGATAACAAAGCACCGAGCTGCTCCTGACTGCTGATGGAACATAAATCTCTGCAGCATGATGATCTCACTGAGTGAAAAGTGATGAGGTTTATAGTTACTGATTCAATAACCAGAGCTCGTTTACCTTTGGGGACTGAGCTGAAGTCGACAATAAGCTGTTTTTGTTCTCTCTGAATTATATTTCTATTTCAGGCAGTTGAGAATGCACAATATTTTAAAGTCTTTGACACTTGTTCTGACACTAACAATACTTTTGTCCATATGCTATTGAAAAGAATATAGACGTCTTCATTCAACAAAATAGGTTCTCAAACGTTCTAAAAGCTGCATAAGAACTTGCCTAGATAAAACACTCCAAATAAGTAAAACACTCTGAAACTGAAATTTCAGACATAAATTTGACATAAAGAGCTATCTGAACAAAAACTAAAGTGTCTGCTACAGTTTGAAAAAGCGAAGGTTTAATATGCAGCCGCACAAGACAGAAAGAAAGTGACTGTCTATCCCTAGACTCTAAAAAAAACACCATCTCATGCTTTTCAGAAATGTGGTATTACAACATTCAGGGAAAAACACTGAAATATCTGCCATCTGCTGATGCAACTTCCTGCTGATCTCTGCACAAGTTGCACCGTGTCCCAAATCCACACTATACTAATTTTAAAGTCAGTTTTTTTCCTAACACCAGAGCCAGAAAAAATAAAGGATCATTCCACTTTATTACAACTTGGTTCTTATTTCTATCAGTTATGGTACCATTATATTACTATAGCTTCACTGGTCAAGTATATTGACACATGCAGAGTTTAACAACAGCTTGTAATTTTCAATACACATACACAGTATCAAACAGAAAAGGATATGAGCTGAATTAAACATAATTTTATATATAGGCAAGAGATGAACAATAAACTACACACAGGTTCCTCTATTTACAGAGGGCACACTAGATATGCATGTACAGTAATATGAATTAGTACTGTAGTGTTATTCTCCAGCAACTGTTTTAGACCTCTCATGATTGAAGAAACTACTCACACCTGCAAAAGATTATGACAAATTGCAGATGGTAGTGAAAAAAAAGTAGAGAAATCACTGTTTTCTCTCAGTAAGTTTAATTGTTGGTGACATTCCTACATTACAGTGTGACTGACATTTGATACATACTGTATGTAGCGTAATTTCACTCCAGTACAAAATCATAAACCAAACTGTGGTTTCATATGTATGTATGCTTGTGTATATATGAAGAACAGAGTGCCACCCTCAAAAACCAAACCTGAACAGCCAAACATTTGCAGAGATGGGTATCTTAGTCCATTCTTCATTCTGTTCAAAAAGCTCATGTGCGATCTACTGTTTACTTTCTTCTCATCTCGTTGTTCTACTCTTCAGCAGAAAACTAAACTCATAAACTCACGATGATTATGATCATCAGATCATCCACAGATCATTCTGAATTGTGTCCTCTATGATTCTGTTATTCTCTCATGCTTTCACTATATTTCTAGAGACCTGATGATGCTGTCACAGTGACTCAGTATTCAAGTTATGCTGTAAGTTTCTTCTGATATAAGGTGTGTGCAAAGTGTCCGCCTGGGTATTTACTGGGACTTGAAACGTAGCAATATACAAACATATCATATCAGTATCAGTTATTAGCTTCACAAAGCATAAACATGTCAAAAATGATTTTTATGCAGATATTAAGCTGGTAGTTGTGATCAATTTGTAGATGTTTCTCATTTTAAAAGCAACAGAAGAGAAATGGTTTTAGGTCTAGTTGATAGTTCAGTATTATCGTACATAGACTTTCAGTCAAACATATTAAGATATATTATCATGTTCTGTCAATGTTTTACATATTTCTGCTGTCCAAATTAAAGATTAAAAGCAAACTGGAATTTAAAAAGTTGTTACATTATTCATTTACCTGTTTTGTCATGTAATATAGAACAGTGAAACACACTCCACTAATTTACACAACATTTATAGTATTTCATGTGTACTTTTGCATGTAGGTTTTACCATATTGCGATAATGCATATTGCTATTGAAGCCACATCCCAGTAGCTCACAGTCCTTTTGTTTAGAAGCATGTCATTGCCTCAGGATATGTTTGCCTTCAAAGTATGACCTTTTGCTCCTGTATTTGTACAAAGACTCCTACAAAACCGTGCATCATATTTTGGGTCGATATGGGTGGAGACAAAAGTTGGAGTTGGACACTAGTATCTCTGTAATGCTAACCATGTTATGGTGCAAGATAGTCATCTGACAGTGACACACAGGCAGAAGCAGATTCATAACGAGGCTGAAAAGCAACAGTGTACCAGATCACACAGCTTCAAAGTAATTAAATCACCTTCCTTATCAAACAGGAGAGGATAGTTATCAATAAAAACAAAGACCTTCACTAAGACCAGTAACAGCCTCTACACTCTGTTTTACAACACTCCAGCACTGAGCCACGGCAGCCTTACCCACACATGCTGGAGAGTGTCCCCATGTGATATTTACTGTTCCCCTGTGCTTTGCCGCCCCACCATTTTATAAGTCAAGTAAACACAACATCAGCACATAAGGTGGGACTACAGATGTGCAACAAAAGCAGCATTGTGTAACAGTGTTCTGACTCCTGTTGAACAGTCAGCATTGTGGGGGCAGAGCAGGTGGAGCTTCGCTTGCAAAAAGTCAGCTTGACAACAAATTTTGAATTACAGTTTAACACAGGAGTCAACTTGTGCATAAACATGACTGTCTGTTAAAGTCTGTTAAAGGATAATCATTTGAATAGAATATTCCATATACATGTATTGTATTTGAACTATACAGCAGAGTTATAAAGCAGAGACCAGCTCTGCTGCTGGTCTAACAATGTGACAACTCAAAACGAACCTCATGCACAGATTAGCAACGCAACACTTTTAACAACAGCCAAGTTAACAATGTGTGCTACAGTAACGTTACAGGAACGTCTCAAATTCCCCTCGCCCCTCGCGACACAGTAAAGGCAGCTGGGAGAATGTGTCTTAAATCACCACGCGCAAAAACGAAACTAGCTAGCAGCAGAAATTTTATCTTCACCAACTGTTTACCAACAGCTCAGGATATGCGGCAGGTCTTACACCTACACAGTTACAGAAATCCCGCTGTCATTTTGCAACACATCGTGCAACGACAAATGACGCGCCCCCATCACTGCTTGAAAAATAACATTTGAATATATCTGATAAAACCGTAAGACTCTGCGAAACGACCAAGAAGCATTCTATATTTCCGTGCAGCCCAAAAGCAACAGACACTACCAAACTTTCGATCAACTTTTTGTAGGAGCCCGCCTGTTATTCCCACAATCCTCTTCAACCAAAATTCACCATGGAATGCGGCAGCAAACACTGCGAAACAACTGTAAAACTTTATTTATTTATTAAATTACGAGCTGATTTATGACTTTTTGATAGGCATACAGACGAACCAACCTAAGTATTACATTTTGTAAAATACTACGAGTCATGTTGTCTGATGTATGTGCGTTTTCCGAACAGCAAATCAACAAGTAATTTCAAATTTGAACGTAGTTTGGCAGTTTCCCTGCATAACGATGTTAGCGGCAAATCCGACCACAGACAGTTAAGCTTCCATAATGCTAGTGAGTAAAAATCACTTATCATAAATACAAAAGGTGCTTTCCGTTTCTTTACTCACCCAAACTGTTTGTAGAGGAATTCATAATCCGAAGTTTAAGTTGCAGGAAGCTTCTCTAGATGTAAAGTCTGGACTGAGGTGTGTTTTCCATGCTGAGAGGAGTGTCAGAAGTCACACACTCAAGTCTTCTGTCAATGTACTAGTTTTAGCAACATAAATTCCGGAAACACTGACAGTTTTCCTGTAAATAAAGCATTGTTGCTCATTAAACAATAAAAAAAATATGTTTTCAATTCGCGTGGATATCAAAACATTGTGTTAAATTGTTAATTGTAATAAAAATGTAAAAGAAAAAAAGAAAGAAAAAGAAAAAAACGTTGAGTCCTCAGCAGTGTCTTCCGGAAAGGAGGTAGCTCATTGTGCCTAGCTTGACAGTTCACGGGAAGACACCAGAGATACATCATGAATGTCAAAAGTTGCATCTGTTTACTCCCTCCAGTAGTTATTTTTTCCAGTCACTATGACTCAGTGAAGAGTATCTACATGTAGGTTACCAGAAGAACGTAGTATGAAACTCTTTCAACAGCGTTTTCGGCCAACATCTCAGCGCTTGTCAAAATATGAGAGTATTTGTTCGGAAGGCATTTGTCACCACCACGCGGCAGGGTTGTTTAGTGCGCGCGCTCAAGTGGGTCTGTCCTATGGTCTGTCCCAGTAACACCCTAATAATAATTAGAATACACTTTACGTGACCAGCCTGCGGGTGTCAAATGGAGGCTTCTTCTGCTCAGATTTAACTACGGTTATGTTTGTGCTCCCAGCACCTCGTGTCTCCTTAATCCAGTGGTCATTTAGTCTCCAAAAATACGGATGCAACTGAGAAAACATTTTGGCCTGCAGAGATTTTCTACTCTTGTCCCAGTAATTAACAATCACCAGTTTAATCCATCTAACTCTGCATTTCAGCTGTGGTTTGATATGGGCATAACACCAGTTAATGATTTATGTGGAACAGGAAATCTTTCTGTCCTTTGTAGACCTGTCCACCAAATTTCACCTGACAGTATCTCCCTTCTTTCCTTTCTGTCAAATTAGACTTTTTCAATTTTTTTCCTACAGAAACATTAACTGGCATTCTTCTTACTGTAGACCCCAGTCAGAAAAAGAATATTTCATATGACTCCATGGATTCTGTTAGATCAATTTTCCCCATTCAAAGCTGCTTAGGAGCAGTCTCAGGGCTCACCATGGGTGATGACCTGTGGGAAAACATCCTTCATCTAGTCCATAATTCTTGTGTTTGTGCCCAATATGGGCTGAAATTATACAGAGACTTTACTATACTAACCACAGATTGTCTAAAATTCACCCCAGTGTTTGTGGGTATGTCAAACTGAAAGCATTGAAAGAACAGCTGATCCAGAATTTCCACATCAGTCAAACAAAAGCTACAAGAACTATTTTATTTATTTTTTGTATTTTTTGCAGAATTCAATGTATCATCGTTTTTCTCTATTTGACAAGATTTTCTGATCACTACTAGTCCAACAAATCCAATTAATCTGTCAATGACAGATTGGCTTTAAAATTTAAATGAATGTTGAGCAGAATTCAACAAAGTGCACACCAGTGGTTTGTGGAACAATAGTTTCCGCTCATGTTTCTGTTGTTCGGGGGAAGCGAATGTCTGCAGAACCAGGAAGTTCTACCGGTTTTTCAACATGGAGGCGTCCATAGTGAACCGTCTGTGAAGGAGACTCATTTCTTCCGACGTTCTTCGTCATTAGTGGTGGGTACTGAATAAAGGAGATATAGTTAGATATGTCACTACAGTACATTCTGTATATAGGTCATGTATTACAGACTAATCCTCTGATATTGTTGATAATAATTTGCCTGACACTTTGTCTTAATCCCCCCTCTTACATGACATGCTAAACCTTGTCCAAAAATGTGTCTGTATATTGTTTCCTTAGCTCTTGGTAAACATTTCTACGCGACAGACGCTGACTGAAGAAGGTTTCTGAACGACTGTTTGCACAAAACGGTTAAACACCTTGTATTCAAGTCAAAATTCTCCTGTTCCTCTGTCACTACAGTCATCTTCCACGACAAAAGCCATCGCTCTGGGAGTTGTCTCTGTTGGAGTAAAATAGGAGATATATGTGCTGTATAAAATTGCCAAGTTTCATAATGTAATTGAGTCAGTCTGAATATTTTTTAAGATAATCAGAGGCAGAATAGGGGCGGGTCTTTGCCCACCTCGGGTAGGAAAAACACCGTTGTCTCAACACTGCCCATGTCTTTCTAATTATTCTGGTGCTGTCCTCTTCTCTCAAGGTCAGATTTATGGTCTGACCATGAAGTGTGCGCGCTGCCTGCTTCAGGTGCAGTGTCTCAGACTGGTGGACCAGCCAGCCAGATCGGCTGCCCAGTATGGCACTCTGCTCCAGTCAGCCTCCTTCAGTCAGCCCCGTGTGCTACACAACACCCAGCACCAGGTAAACCTTAATTTCTGTAAGTAGCATCTAAACTCAGACCTTCTCTGAATCATCTGCAAGTCGGGACACATCCAGTCCACTAAGCAGCACTTATTGAAATGATTTCAAGTCCATGTCTAGAAATTCCACATGCAGAGCCAAACCAATAAAGAATATATCCTGCTATGTGTGTGTCTGTCCAAAGCCTGATATATCATATTCCTCTGTGCCAAAAAACACATCAGAGTATCAGAATTAATCCGCCGCTGAAAATAGTCCCCAACAAATGCACTGTTTCCTCCAGTGTGAGAAAAATTTGCTGAATACCTACAGCAGCCAACTGTTTTAGGAAGTTATTGAGCTATTTTGTAGAACTATAGCTAGTAGCTGTCCCAGGCACAATAACAGGAAGAGAGAATGTATGTTGTATTGGATATTGATGCTATATATAAAAATGTCACCTGTAGGTGTTGAGGCAGTTTCATACCAGCCCAGCCTGCGCCAAGGGTCGGCCTGTACCTGCAGAGTTTGTTGATGAGAGCAACAAGAAGAGGGACAAGTCTCTGATCACCCATGATGACCTGTTCGAGCAGGTGGCCAAAGAGGTCAAAACCAAAGCCACATTTAACAAGGTGGTGGATGTCTTCATCAAAAGAGACATTAGACGGCGGGGTCATGTGGAGTTTATCTACGCTGCTCTGAAGAAGATGCCGGAGTTCGGCGTGGAGAGAGACCTCACCGTCTACAACAAGCTTCTGGACATTTTCCCCAAAGAAGTGTTTGTGCCCAGAAACTTTATCCAGCGAATGTTCAACCACTACCCCCGACAGCAGGAGTGTGGTGTGCAGTTACTGGAGCAAATGGAGAACTACGGTGGGTGTCTTACAAGATTCAATCTGTTAGTGGAATTCCTGGAATACTATGGAATTTAAAGAGAGTTATTCCACACAGGGAAAGGCAGGGATCTGGATACACTCTGTCATACACTCAGGGAAATATTTATACATTTTATAGGAAAATAGTGGTGTCTGACTGTCTTCATTTTAAATTATCTTGTTTCAGGTATCATGCCCAACATGGAGACTAAAGTCCTTCCTGGTCCAGATATTTGGAGAGAAGGGCCACCCCATGAGGAAGTATCAGCGCATCATGTACTGGTTCCCCAGGTTCAAGCACTTAAACCCCTTCCCCGTCCCCCAGCAGCTGCCAGAAGACCCAGTGGACCTGGCTCGCCTCAGCCTGACTCGCATCGCTAATGACTTGGACGCAAAAGTTACCGTCTACCAGGTACAGCTGTAGGCTTTGTATGGGACTTGGATGTGTGTGTATTGAGTATGGAGCTGGTGTCAGGATGTGGTTAACCTAGTTTAGCATAACAAGACTGGAAATGGTTAAACAGCTAGCCTGGCGTCCAAATTCAAAAAGACACCTACAGTCGCAAGAAATAAATCAATCCTTTGGAATTATCTGCGTTTGTACTGCACCCAGAAAGTATTCAGACCCCTACCGCAATGTCTCAGACAGAGGTATTTATTTCAAGCAGTACGCTAGCAGAGAAAAGGCATATATACCTCCAGGCACCACATGGTTGCAACACTTTTCCTTACATTACTTAAGTAAGGGTAAAACATGCAGATTGACACTGATGAACACATCATAATGGAAAAAAAAGCTAATAGGATTATAAGGCTCTTTGTGACGCATGTATTTGATTTTTGGGAACTTTTTTCAGTGCCACTACAACTTTTCTTGATACAAGTATACCAATGCCAATGTCAGAGTGGCTGTCTGCCTGCTGAAGCTCAGCAGAGGTTGGGTGATGCAGGAGTACATCTGGACAGAATGATTTCAAACGATGGAAAATCCACTTTTTGGAGTCAGTGCACAGACCTTAACTCAACAGAGTTGGTGTAGAATGAGCTTAGAGAGCTGTTCTCAGAATATATTTGAACTGAAGCAGTTCTACAGGAAGACTGGTCCAAAACTCCTCCTGAACGTTGAGCAGGTCTGATCCACAGAGACCAGAAGAGTTTGTGTGAGGTTATCACTGCCAGCAGAGGTTTGACCAGTTAGTCAATTAAAGCGTACAGTTTTTCCACCAAAACTGTAAATGTTTAATGGGTGTTGATTGATTATATTTGTTTGTGTGATATCAGCTTAAGCAGAGTGTTTGTCTGTACTTGTGACTTAGCTGAAGATCAGATCATATGTTATGATCAGTGAATGCAGAAAACCAGGTCAAAGGGTTCACTGACTTTTTCTTGCCACTGTGCCAACATCTCTAAAGCTCATTTACATATTGTATATTGTTTGTTTAATCTGTGTGCAAACTGCTATTACTTGCTTTTCCCAGTGCTTCAAACCACAATTTTACCTTAAGGGGAATTCGCCACTTTTTTCAACTGCAGTCTTTTCTCATCATCCATTCACGAGCTCTCTCCATAGCTTTAACTGCGATTCTTACTCAGGGTCCACTTACATGGCTTTTTTTCCTGAGCTCTCAGCCACAATCTTAACTCAAGGTCCACTCACTAACCTTTTCCAGAACTTTCAACCACATCCCACAGTCTTGACATGCAGATGAAAAAATGTTTTTTAATGTTTCTTTATTTCTTTTCTTTTTCTTGTTTTCTATTCTTTTTGATTTTGCTGTTGCTTTTTATTTTGGTAAAACTACAAAAGTTGATCCTGAACTTTACAGTTTCCATGACTGTAATTTTACTTATGAGAGTTATTAGGCCAAATTGTAAGACAAATTTCAATGTGGTTATGATTGAGGAAAGTTCAGTTTTCACTTCAGCTCTGTACAGTTGAGTCACAGAAAGGAGCAGGATGTTTGGGGAAATTACCAAGTATTCTTCTTTGTTGTGGACATGAGGATAAGCGTGTGTGGCCTTTTATTCATTTTATTTTATTTATTAACTTAATTGTCGTCGATTTGATCAATCAAACAATCTGTCTTTGCCAAGATTAATGTCTGTTCATTTGTTCTTCCCACCAGCTGCCCTGTACAGATGTTACAGAGAGTGGAGAGGAGGTAACACTTCCACATATAGTAGGTATGTAAACAACTTGTTTCACATGGTTCGATAGGATTCCTGCTGCTCACTGAATTTTGAGAGTTGTGTCTGAGACAGGTTAAGTCAGGGGATATAATATCTTGACAAGTCTAAGATTATGATTAAAATTTTCCATCTTGCTGTAGTCTCACAGAAACCTATCAGAAATAGTTTTCTTTGACCAGAGAGCCAACAGTCACAAACCAGGAAATTGCATTTTCATCATCTTAGTCATGAAAAATAAAGTATTATCTTAATACAATGGTGGGATCGTATCCATGTATACCCCGACTTGAGCTCACTGTCTTTGTTTCCTTTCCTTCCTGTGCTGACACCAGGTATCCAGAGCCCCAGCCAGATGGAGCTGCTGGCCAAGCATAACCCAAACAGGCCAGTGTTTGTGGAGGGCCCCTTCCCTCTGTGGCTCAGAAAGACATGTGTGTACTACTACATCCTCAGAGCTGACCCCACACCGCTTGATGAGAAGGTGGGAAAACCGTGTTGTTACCCATTTTTACTCTTAATTGTTCTTAATGTTATGTAAAATCAGTGTTAAATAGTAACTAGGTTTAGATAGATTATCTTTGACGAAAACAGTCTAACACAACATTAACATATTGCTTCTGTCTGACCCTCACAGTCTGGATGTGAAAGTACTGTGTGAAGTAACTAATTAAACCCTGCAAGAATTACCTGCTAATTGTCAATGATGTAAATCACGGAACTTCATGATTTCTTACATGTTGATTATAAGAAATTAATAATTTAATAAAAACTAAATCCACGTGATACTATAAATGTGGAATTTCAACCAGGAAACCAAGCTTAACTGATCCCACAGACTAAATTTCGATGAGATTCTAACCTTTATTTTAATGGCAATTGATGATTTCAACACACAACATTCCTACAGGATCTGCTAGACAGAGTCTTTGGCAAAAACACTTAAGATATAGACTTAGACTTAGACTTAGACTAGACTTTATTGATCCAAACTAGACTTTATTGATCCAAACTAGACTTTATTGATCCAGACTAGACTTTATTGATCCTTTACTCCCATTACAGTGTTGATGTAAGTCTACAAGTGAGGTGCTACTACAAGTAATGGCAGCTTAATTCTACCCAATACCTGAATTTGTCTATAAATTTAAGTCTAAGCCTGTTTTGAATGTACAACGATATATAAAGGAGACAACAGTAGTATTCAGTAGTATTGCTGTGATGTACACAGATCAGCCACAACATTAAAAACACTTATATGATTTTGCATAGGTCCCCCTTGCACCACTAAAACAGCTCTGACCCATCAGGGCTTGGAAACAGGACCTCTGAGGGTGTCCTGTGGTGTCTGGTACTGGGATATTGGCAGCAGATCCTTTTGGTCCTGTGGGTGGCAGGGTGGGGCCTCCAACATCTGGCTGGTTCCGGTGCATCCCACAGATGTTGGATTGGTGGGATTTGGAGGTCAGGACAACACCTTGGGCTCTTTGTCGTGTTCCTTGAGCCATTCCTGAGCAGTTTTTATGGTGTGGTTGGTGCATTGTGCTGCTGGGGGAGGCCCCTGCCATTGGGGAGTGTGTTTGCCATGGGGAGGTGTGCTTGGTCTACAACAATGTTAAATTGGGTGGCATGTATCAAAGTAACATCCAGATGAATATCAGGCCCCAAGGTTTCCCAGCAGGACTTTGTTATTGTAAAGAGATGATTGATGTTATTCACTTCACCTGTCAGTGGTTTTAATGCTGTGGCTGATCAGTGTATTTTCCAATCACCAGTGGCAGTACTGAGCACTGCTGAGCAGCTCCGCAGACTGAGTCAGAAAGAAATCTTGCACTCACCGATTTTACAAGGTTTACATTGACTTTAATGGAAGAGACCTTTCTTGGTTGCACTAAAGTATTTTTTTTTTTACACCTGCATATGTTTTTTTCCCACTCTGTAAGTCACTAAGAAGATTGTCATTACACATTTTTGAGCTTCTCGGTTATTGATATGTCCAAGTTATGGGAGTTAACACTCCAGAATGTCCTGCATCAGGGCTGCATCAATATGATCCAGAATGGTGTTTCTTACTTATGGAAAACACTTTGGCCCAATCTTAGCAGTAGAGACACCAGAATGTTGTTTGACCAGCTTACTGAATTAACACTTGGTTTCAGCTGACTAAATCTGACAGCTACAGTTACAGCTACAGTTTACTTAAAGGATCAGTCTGTAACATTTTCTGGTATCTATTGGAATATAACATACATAAGTATGTTTTTATTAGTGTATAATCACCTAAAACTAACTAACAACTGAATACAATATCTAAATATAGCTATATGAATGCACCTCTTCACTTGACAGACCAGTTGATGCAGTAGTTGACACCATTTTGTTATTATTATTCAGTTCATTGCAGTCTGCGTTCTCACTATTAGTTGCCCCTAAATCTTACGCACTGCTCCTTTAATAGCTAGAACTGTGAGCTGTGTAGGAATTGAGGTCTTTGTGTCTCCTCACAGGTAGAGGAGCCCTATGATCCAGAGAGATGTCTTGACTACCCCCTGCAACTAGACCTGGATTTGGACTGTGACCTTGGAGATGACGAGAGCTTTGATGTAGAAGACCGTAAGATATTTGCAGCCCTCCTTGCGTACTCTTGTTTATCAGAAACCATCATGTTCAGTGTGTGATTCCGCTATTTTATGTTTTGTGTATCCAGTGGATGAGGGCCCAGTCTTTGCCATGTGTATGACCAGTCAAGGAGACCAGGCCACCCTCAACCAATGGATCTCTGGCCTCCAACAGAACAACCCAGTTCTGGGTCAGGTCCCCACTTTGTTTCGTCTGGACGCTGGGCCCCGGGAGCTGCAGGGGGCAGCTGACACAGAGTCAGGCCACTCCCACAGGCCTGAACCAGACACCCAGAGAGAGGAATCACAGCCTGAGGAAGACTCTGAGGTTACTGTGGAAGAAGACCTAAGGAGGAGCCAGGGGATGAAACAGTGAACAGCAGTCAGACTGTGTGATTAAGACTGACAAAGAAAAAAAATCATGACATACTGACTATAGCTGATTTAGTTGTATTTGATGTATTTGTCCAGGCTGGTAAAGAGCCAAACAAGGTAGCACACTGACTCAGCACAACCTGAGGAGGACTCTCAATAATGTTAGTAAGCTTCAGGAGTCAAATAAATGAAATTAAAACTGAAGTGTGCTTCCCCCATTTACTGTCTATACAAGTCTGCATTTGAAATTATCTAAAGTAATGGTTCCCTACTTGGGAGCCAGGAAATCGCTTCAGTTTGAGGGGTCACAAGCCAAAAGAGGTTTGTCTGTGGTAAGGATGATTTAAAGTGGCAAAAATAAATCATTGTGCATCCATTCAGACATTCAGCCTAATAGCTATTGGGTGACACTCATTGAGCTTTCACCCAGGTATTAATGGTGTATCATGAAGATAAAAACCATTTGTTTTTATATTTACATGAATCCAAATATCCTGTCACTAAAATCACTGACAAATGACTCATTGTTTAACCATTACAACTCAGTTCATTAGTATGTATGGCCGCTCTTACCAGCTTGTCACACACATATCTGCAACAGTTTATATGTTGGCTAATAAGAAACAAGAAATGTCTCCAGAAATGACAAATCTGTGCTTGAGCTATATGCAAAGAAATGTCTCAGTGTAACCAGATTTAAAGGACTATAGTGACACTTTATAAAATATGCTCAATTGCTTTCTGTGTAATAGTTAACACTCTCACGTCTGTGGGCTGAATAAGAAACTACAGCCAAAAGACAGCTGTCTAGCTCTGTCCAGAAAACAGACACCTTTTAATGATCACTAATTAAGACATCATCTCTGTTGTGTGATCTGAACAAAAAGAGCAGCAATTTGTGGTTTTAGGTGGAGTTATTTGCTGGAACTGTTTCTTGGCAAATAACAGCTTGGTGCAGTGACTGTGTGCTAAGTAAGTCTTGTCATATTAATGAGTTTGCTAGCTTTGGTACCATCATGTCTTTACAAACCAACCAAGGACCAAAATCACTTCAGCCTTTGTATGAGTTGAACAAATGAGATATAATGTGTTCATTTGTAAACTTCAGAGGTAGGTTAACTACTATTAACTACAGGCAGAGTCAGGCTGTTTCCCTCTGGTTATTGTCTAAATGCTAAGCTAAGCTAACCAGCTTCATAATGAATATAAAGACATGGAAGTGATATTAACCTTCTCATCTTACTCTGCAACAACACAACAAAGTTTACCTCCTAAACTCTCAGACTATTCCTTTAATACCAGTACTGGCCTCAAAGTCAGGCTCTATACCTGTTCACATGTTCAACAACAAATATCAGAACAGTGTCTGTTTAATACATCTGTTGTACAAGTCTCAATTATGGATAATTACCATTCACATATAGTACTAGCACTACATTTTGCATGATAACAACATACATTTGAAACATGGGGGTCACTCTTTGATTTACATTTGGGTTCCAGATTGTGTGTGTAGGTACAAGTACAACAAACACAATGTGTTTAAGCTAATAACGCACAGAGAATTAGAATCTTTCATGTCTTTACAGGTTACATGTTCTCCTTGTGCCTGCGTAGGTTCTCTCTGGGTACTCCGGCTTCCTCCCACAGTCCAAAGACATGCAGGTTAACTGGTGACTCTAAATTGACCGTAGTGTGATGTGAGTGTGATTGTTGATTGTCTATGTATATTGTCTGTGATGACTGGTGATCTGTATAGGTGTACCCTGCCTCTCGCCCAATAACAGCTGGGACAGGCTCCAGCCCCCTGTGACCCTTAATGGATAGGTGGTATAGATAATGGAATGGATGGATGTCTTTACTGAACACACATATTCAACATTCACAGTGCTGGTGGAAAAAGAAAGTGAGGTGAATTTAATAACTATTCAAACCTCCATTGGTAGTGATAACCTCAGGCAAGCTTTTTGAGTCTCTGTGGACCAGGCCTGCTTGTGTAGCAGGACGTATCCCCTAAGCAACCCCCCAAGTCTTGGGAAATAACCCTGATGATGTGATTGATGTGTCATCATCATAATCAGAGTTGTCACAGGTTGGGCTCTGAGACTGTAAATGTATGGCAGAAATCCTGCATTACAAACTGGAGGTGTGTGTGGGTGTTTAACAGACAGACAGGGTCTAATAAAATGATACTGTTGGTTGTGTATAGTATCCATTTAAAAAATCTGTCTTGTATGTACTAAGTCACAGAAATGCTAAGGTAGTAATACAGCACATGGGCATGTGGTAAGAGCAAAAATGTTTTGTCTAAGAACCTGCTAACACTGACTGATACAGTGTAGAGAGCAACGTTCACAGGCACATCTGATCTGAGATTTAAAAAAAATTAGCCAATAAATGTGTGAAAAAAGATGGACAAGAACAAGCCCAAAGGTAGAAAAGGTTTATTACTTAAAAGGCATTTAAACATTCCCTTTGAAAACTGGTAAACAAGTCAGAATTACATTCTCAGAAGGTAAATTAGCTTGGTCACTTCCAGCTATTTACAGTGTTGTAACTGTGCGAGCAGTGTCTCTGAGCATGACTGATCTCCACAGCTTTGTGCTCAAACAGAAAATTATTTCAGCATTTTACTCTTAATAACAATCAAACATGGGAATGCATTCCAGAGCTCATCTCTTATATACAACTGTCCATCCATTTACTACTCATGCAGGAAAGCCTTTGGATCCTCAATACTCACAAATGATATACTTCTCTAACATGGAACTAACTATGGATATGAATAATGCATCACCAATAATCAGTTATATAAGAGGAGATTCAATAAATAATAAATAAAGTTGCTCAAAAAATTGTGAAAAACACAAAGAAAAATTTGGCATCTCACCACTGCTTATGTATTTTGTGTATTTACAGAGTAGAAGACTTTACATCACATGGCAAAGCTGATATGAACTGCAGGAGATTTTTACAGAGTAGAGAAAGTTACTGTAAAAAAGTTGTCTCAGTACAAAAAGTTGTCAAAAAGTAAAGTTCAGGATGGTGCAGTGCCACATAGAAAAATGTGGAACAGTTCCAGATGCCCTTGTAACAATATAGTAATTAACAAGGGTCTAACACAGTCTCAGACCTGAATGCAAGCCTGCCAGTACTGCAGGAAAAACTTCATAGAAAACTGATTGCAACTATCAAGCTCTTAGAAATATATACAAGTATAAAGGGTTTCATTTTTGTGCTGTATGTGTGTATACTTCTTGTAACTGGCTTATGCTGGGGGTTTAAATCTGAACTGACCAAATAATTTATCATTTAAATATTTTTTTATTTATCTGTTGAATTGTTCAGTAGTGTTTGTTCTACATCAATTCTCCCTTTGACTAAGTAAGGTAGTTGGGTCTCTCTGGCTGTGGAGGGAGCTAAACTCGCTGATGACTGTGTATTTGTCTGATTCTAAAGTGACACTGTGTAACAATAACATTATCCTCAAGAAAACAAAAAGTCAAATTCATAAGCTGTAAACCACACCCTTGCTTGATTCAATACACTCAGTCGTTTTACTGCTACAGCCTTACTTGGTCTGGTATGACCAGTTGCTTATGGTGACTAATGTTAGCTAATGTTAGCAACTTTAGATAGATATTGCTGTGTAATGGACATTGCTTGGACATTGTTTGTTGACTCTGTGACCCTTCTCTGCTTGTACTACATAGGGTTTAAATAGCCCCATTTGTGTCCTCAGCACAACATACAGAACTCTGTGAATCAATTGCATTATGTACGCAAACCTTACTTTTCACCTGTTATGCAGCGGTGGTTTGTATTGGTTGGAGAAGAAAAGCAAGGTTTGAGTAAATGTTGGATTTAATCAAGGGTTTTGCTTCAGGCAAACATGTTATTATTCAGGGCAGATAGAAAAAATCTGAAAATTTAACAATTTAAGAATAAATCTGAAAATACCTTTGACCCGCTGCTAAAACTAGTGTGCTAAAAAAAATGTGTTTATTAGATTTTTCTCCAAGGATTTACACAGACAACAATACCAAAGTTTAAGGACAGGGCAGTAAGGTCATATATAGGGCAAAGGTTAAGTATGTTACCAATAAACATTTCAATTGTTTTGACTTGAAAAATGAAGGGAATTTGCTATGATTCTGAAACTGCCACTTGTCACCACCATGGCAACTGTCTGTTTAAAGGATCGGTTGAAATGCTGTTTCACTGAGTCTTCTATCAAAACGGACTTTAAGTCTGGGGGAAACACTGGATGTTTCTAGTTGCTGAGGTTTAAAATGGCCAAATTTAAATGAATAAAGAAAGATTTTAGGAAGTAGAGCAAGAATGAAAAAATAAAATAAAATCAATGTAAGTTTTATCTGTGTCTGTTACAGAGAAAGGTCCAGGATGCATTTAGCCTAGCCTTAGCACAGAGATCGTGTTTCCTATTGGACATTTCCTTTAAATTAAAATGTCCATTCAAAAACCCACATTACAATCCTGGTAGTAAATGAGGTAAATCTGCTTTTGGGGGTGAGTACGGTATTTCCTTTCAAGATGACTGTCTATGAACGTAAACAAATTGGTTTTAAAAAGTGCAATAAATAAAAACAAACAAAGAATGGGTTTTCTCTCTTGGTCCATGGTCATCAGTTGACTCCTGCAGTCACCGTCTTTGCTGATCAGTTCCTGTGTGCTTCTGTAAAACCAAAAGTCAGACAGGTTTGCCAAATTAAAAAAATGGCAGAAGGTCATGATACAGGGAGCAAACATAGTGATGATGCTCCTGTACAATCTAACCAGTGATAGTGGATCTTTTCAGACCTCTCAGAATTATTTAAATGAAGCAGACTGAGAAGGAACTAGCATACTTTTCTCGAAACCAGCAACAGGACATTGCCAAGTGCACATTCATTCAATTTAAAGCCCTTAAACATTTCTGACTTCCAACCACAAGTAATAATTTCAAAAAAGACACCGTAGCTGACAGAAATTCATGAAAAAGTATGCTTTTGGAATAAGTTAAAAGATGCTGTGATCAAATAAAACTAATGTAAAAAGGGGCTGGGAGAGGTCACAGTGAAAAAAGGTTGCGAAACACTACCAGAATAAAGGTCATAAAGTCTTTTCAGTCAAAGGGATTTATCCTCTTGGGAGCCTGGATGAGCTCAGCAAATTTCATGGTGGCTAACTGCCTATCAGATAATAAAATATCTGTGCAAATGTCCTGAGGCTGGTGCAAAAGGAGCATCCAAAAATAGCTAATGGTAAAAGTCAAGGCAAATTTACCCTCAGATTTTGAAATCTCTTGTACAAGTAGAAAACTTCACTCAATGGTGGTGCTAGCATAAAGGTTAGAGGGTCACCAGAACATCAGGAATAATCTTCTAGGACCATTAAAGCACAACTATCTACTACTACCTACTCAGCACCAAACAGCAGACAGACACAGTTAGAGACCAGCTCGTGAACATAGAGGAGCATTAAGCAGCTGAAGAGCATCATATTTTTCTCAGTTGCTGGTGGCGACCAAACCGGAGGTAAAATGAGAATGAACACTGGGCTTGTGTTTACTAGGTGAACAGAAATGTGACTTGAAATGTGTCTGTTAGCTGTTTAAATATGCAGTTGTTTGCTAACACATTTGCCACAAAAACCCTTGAAGGTGAAAACATGTTTTCAGCAGTGTGTTTTCAGCTTGCGGACTGCTCAAATACCAGTGCAACAAAAATGCTGGTCCTGGGCTCTGTCACTTCTTGAACAACCATATACTGTATATAAACAATACCTTAACAGCTGCAGTTGTTGCCCTCTCTGAGGTCATAATGTACCTGCCAGTGACCCGCTCTGCTGCTGGAGTTGGCTCGTGAAGAAACGTTCCCGCTGGGACACCTGCTCATCCCAGGTCTCCAGTATTTGCTGTCTCTCCCTAGGTTCCAGGGTCAGGGTGTCTGGGTGGGCCTCATCGATGTGGGCCTTCACCCCCTCCAGACTGTGAGAGTACTGCAGCTCCCCACACACCATGCACACCAGCAGCTGGTTAAGTGGGTCGTAGTCCATGAGGTAGCGGTCCCTCCACACGGCGTCTGAGACAGAACCTTCCTCACTGTTGTTATTTTCATAGTCAGTAAACAGAAGCTCTGACTCATCTGTGAAGACAGTTAAAGAAGACTGAAGTTTTGTGCTGATTTGCTATTTTAAAGTGCATTCAATTCCATTCAAAGCGGCAAAGTTAATACTCCACCTTCTACTGGAGCTGTATAATTTGGATATGGAAACGATCCAGGGTCGGTGTCTACTGAAGTGCTGTGAAAGAAGGAGAACAGTTATATGAATCATTATCCTACACGGAGCCTGTAGCAGCAATGCTAAAGGTTAGCAGATCACATCTCCCACCTCATTAGATGTTCTGACTCATCAGAGGAGCTCACCCACTGACCAGAATCCTACAGGGATTAGACAGAGAGGAAAAAAAATGTAAATGTACTGTACCAAATGATTCCCAAGTCTCTTTTCTTCTTACTGTATATCAGTACAGTAAATATAACTTCACCTCATTCACCTTAGGAATTTCGTGAATGACTATTAAAACGGAACCATATCCAGTTTCTGTGTTTAACTTGTAACAGCCTGTATGCATTCAGTAACTAATATCAGACATAAGGTGATCTGACGCAGTTTAACTCATGGTTAGAACCTTTTCTCATTTTGCATCTCATCTCATCAGTTTACATCTCTTTGTAGTCATCTTTGTGGTTGTTGTGTGCCTCTTTGTGGTTCGTTTGTGTCTCTCTGTGGTAGTTTTGTGTCAATCTGCATTTGTTTTTGTTTTTTTCTTCTCTTTGTACTTGTCTTTGTGGTCATTGTGTGCATCTTTGTAGCTGCTTTGTGTCTCTTTGTAGTCATTTGATTGACTTTCCAACAAGTAATGTTAGTAGTCACTTCAAATAAAGGCTCAACGGGCCAACCAGACACAGCCCAGCGCCCCTGGATCTATCCCTGGCCAATACTGTAAGCCAGTCATGGTAGTACTACTCAGTTCCTCAAAACTGAACAGTGTCTTCTGTGACTCTAGAGAAACTGTCAGGAACCTAGTGATGTGATTATGGAGACTACAAATTAAAAAGAGGGCCTATATATACACAGTCAGGTGTTGGGAGTGTGACTCTATCTATTTGCATTATGGGATTTGTAAGAACTAGTATTTTTGGAACCCAGACTAGTGACTGAAAGTCACAATATTCCCGCCCTGCTGCTTTGATTTTGTTCATTTTTATGTTAATGTCTCCTACAAGGAGGCAAAAAGCTGAATAATAATTATACAACTTTAGAGATGGTTAGAGGTTATTTTTGCATCACCTTGAAGTTCCTCATTCCTTAAAATGCCCTGAAAACAATGTATTGATTTTTTATTTAAGTCATCAGTATAGGAGGTACTGGTGATGTCTGTCTGTCATTACAACCTTGTCTGTGTGGGGACACTACCTGAGGGTTGCATAGAGGTCTGTCAGTATTTGTTTACTTTAGAAACTAACTGTAATGTAATACAGACCAAATAAAGCTAAGTTGTCTTTTTATACCCCTTATGCTCTGTTTTCACTCTCTCTCTCCCTCTCCTCACTGTCACTTTATAATGCAACATTATGGACGAATAGAGAGGGACTGTGCTGGAACCCAGGGCCGGTTTTTGCTATGGGCAATGTGGGCGACCGCCCAGGGCGCAATCTATGTGAGGGCGCACGAGGGCCCTCAAAAAAACAAAACAAACAAACAAAAAAAAAAAAAAACAACTCAACTCAAAACAAAGCTCCCCAGTTTTCTAGACTACCGCTCATTTCCATGTCAAGTTAGTGGAGTGGGCGCTGGGGTGCCCTCATTGTCACGTCAACTTGCTGCTGAGAGTCATACATGTTGTGTGTGTCTGAAGAGGCAAAGGGGAGGGGGGCGAGGGATAGACTGATGCCAGGCCACACAACACAAACTGCTTCCAAATAAATTGTATTTCATAATTAACATAGACCCATATGCCTACACATAATTGATTGGGTTATGTGAAAAATGTAAAAAAAAAAAATAAATAAATAAATAATCTACGTAAATTTGTTTACGTCACGTGACTCCAGACTCCGGTTGATTGACGGGTGAACAGACGGTGTTGGCAAAAGGTAATGCGAAAGGTCATGTTATGATGTCGAGTCTTAAATGAAGATTGTGGATCAAAGTAAAAGGCCAAAGAAGCCATCAGGTGCCCAGTTTAGAGAAAGAAGGAAAATTATGTGAAATTTATATACTGTATTTTATTTATTGATCTTGTTTTTTCTTTGTTCTAGTTACGTTTTTGTATTTAAGATTATATGTAATAAAATAATACAAATAATATAATATATTGTTGTGTTGGTGGCGGGGTTTGGGGGTAAGTCCTTTTTTTGTGGGGGAGGGGGTGGATAAGGGATGGTTTGCCTAGCCAGGACCGCCTCTGCTGGAACCAAAACATGAATGATTTGTGAAGAGACATTTAACCCACAAACAAACTGCATCATACCATTATCTTCCAGTTTTCACTAAGAATCTAATCTGAGAGGTGTTTAAATGTGTGTAATCGCTGCTCTTCCTCCATTAGGCACACAGCCCTTACCTGTGTCAGTAAGTCCTGTGCAGGTAGGATGGGCCTCCAGTTGTTGGCAGCTCTCCTTGGGGTGATTCCCTTGTCTCGAATGGCCTTCCTGGCTCTCTGCTCCTTCTTTTTTATCCTCCAATATTCCCGCTTCCTCCTCAGAAAGTCCTCCTCAGACTCGCCAGGGATGGGCTTCGGTGGAACCATGGTGCTCATAGGTGCCAGCTTAGTGGGAGGCTGTATCATATGTGTGGGGCTCTGAAGTTGAGAACAAGGGATTTTCATTGGACTGAGGGTGGAATTTGGAGTTTGACCAGGAGGTTCAATGGGTTGCAGGTTAATGCTGGACAGTGGGTTTTCTGGGGGCTTCAGAGTAGGGAAGAGAGGGGGCTGAGTCTACATCTGTGCTTCTAGACATCCACTTTCGTGAACTCAGCTTAATGCTTATGTCATTCTGCTCACCTCTGGGTGAACAGGAGACACTGGTGACCGGCAATTTGACCTGGAGAGTGCCCGGTGACTGTTCAGCATTACATGTTGTGGGGCTAACGACAAGGACAGTGGGGATGCTGGTCACTGCAGTCAGAGAGGCAATCGATGGCTTGGGTTGGAGAGATGATTTTGCTTGAGGATTTACACCCTTAACAGTGTTGATAATAACAAGACCTGGAGCCTGAAAGACAACAACACAACATGAACAAAATCAGTCAACACTCTCTCTGAAACATGCACATACAGTATGTTTGCATTTAGTTTTAAGTGGGCTTCTCTCAGTCACACTCTCCTCCATTTTTGCTGTTAACATGTCAAATACCAGAGAGGGGTTTGCAGTCTTATGATTCAGGTTTCAACTGGAGAGGGCACTGGCAATGCCTATAAGATCTTAACTCTCTGTGCTTATAAATAAAGTAACATTCATTGTATGAGCAGTGATATCTGTAGAACCACTGAAACACTCAGAGCAAAGGTCTGTCTT
Source organism: Lates calcarifer (assembly GCF_001640805.2). Classification (NCBI taxonomy): domain Eukaryota; kingdom Metazoa; phylum Chordata; class Actinopteri; family Centropomidae; genus Lates; species Lates calcarifer. Next base: position 1,060,586 of record NC_066846.1, read on the forward strand.
TTGAGAGTCTTCAGTTCTTTGTTTAGATCATCTGAATTCTGTGTCATTAAGTTATGAGTCATTAAGAGTCAGACACTGGAAAATATTTCACTCTTTTTCACGCTGGCCACTAAGTTTTAAGGCAATCATATCGAAATGCCTCAGAATACAGAATCTATGGACCCTGTAAGGGAACGTGACCAAAAAAAATTTAGTGTACCACAAACAGGTTCTGGTGCCCACCAAAAGTGAAACTAAATGATTTTCATAGCTAAAACATTCCTGGGGTTTACAGTTCATCATCTCACTTTAACAGTAACCACCACTGTACAGGCTGGCAAAATTTGAATACCATGTCATTTTAATAAAAGCTGGTCAGCATATTAACATTCAATGAGTCTTAGCCAATGACCCATTGTTAAAGCCTCTTGGGAGCTAAACATTTTTGCTGCCATCAAGTGCGATGTTGTATTTTCAACATGTACGCAACACAATATGCTTAGTGTTCAAGTGGTTTAAGGGCTAACAGCAACAGCAAAATCCAAATGAACCAAATACAAATGTTAAAGGAACAGAAGCTGGCTATACAGTCTGGTTAGACAGTTGCTTTTTCTAAACTTTGCCCTCCAGCTCCCTCACACGGTCTGTCTAAAACCCAGTCATCAATGCAAAATAATGCTGTATCAAGCATTCTGTGTATTAGCTACTGGTCACAATATTGGCTATTTGTTACACTGCAACACAACATATCAGAAACTCGGGAGGATATACAAAATGAACATTATTCCCACGTGTCAATTCACCTGGATGTTTGCTGGGGAAAGCGGACTGCTGCATTCTCCGTGTCTCTCTTTCTGTCTGGCCTTTAACCTGGCCCTTTGCTGCCGCTTCATCAGCTTCCAGTATTCCCTCTTCCGCTGCAGGCTGGTCAGGCTGCCCTGCTCACTCCCCACACTGCGATATCTTTGTGCCGATGGCGAGTTGCTGTTTTGGCTTTGTTCTTGTGCCTGACACTGTTGTTCAGTGTGTTGTTGCTGTGGATGTGGTTGATCCAGCAGTAAGTGATGCAGCTTTGGTGGCTCTGGGGAGCAGCAGTTTTGGTGGCCCACTTTTTTGGTGCGAAGCCTCTGGGTTCTGCGTGGTGAGGATGGACCCTCAGAGGCCTCCATGGAGGAGTTTACTATGAAGTTCGAAGGGGTCTGGGAAGAGTGCTCACAGGTGGGATGCAGGACTGTTTCACTGGAGGTAGGGAGAGGTGGAAGTGTCTCACTAATTTGTGATGAGTCTTTGAGATGAGGGCTTGGTGAACCTGTGTGTGCTAAGGCATCAGTATCTGGCTGCCAGCTTTTTATCTGCAGTGTCAGGTCAGCAGCAATGGGAGCCACCTCATCCTTATCAAAACAGAGCTGAGGTAAATTTGGCTTTATGCCTCGCTCCAAAGCCTCCTCTGTTGTTTCTATTTTAATGTCAGTCTGCTCACTTTTACATTCCCTCACTGTGCTGAGTGATTCTTCCAGGAGCTTCTTCATAGAGGCCACGGCTAGCAGAGTGGTAGCTTGGCTGTCTGCACTCAGAGCTGGATCAGACTCTGGCTGGGGCACTGGAGGTAGAGGTGGAGGTGGGGAGGTTGGGGGTTTGATATCTGGACAGATGGCTTGTTCTGGTTGAGAATTTAGGTCAACTGCTGGCATAGACTCAGCCTCTTGTTTTATCTCATTTGCATTTGGTGTAACAGGCACACTGTTGTTGGGAAGAGGTTCTGCATTTGCTGTATGGTTAGTCAGACTTCTGCTCAGTGGTACAGTGGTTACTGCTACTTGCTTCTGGGCTTTCCTCTTCTGTAAGACTGCGTTGGCCCTCGCTTGTAAGACACCCTGTTTTAGCCGCGCTGCACGAGCCGCTCGCTGCTCACGTTTCTTTATCCTCCAGTATTCCCTCTTCTTTGCCATCCTCTCTTCCTCTGTCAGCTCTGGATCCAGAGAGAGTGCTGATAGTGATGGCGCACTATTTGAAACAGCCATTTTCATGACACAGCCACTGAGGTTCGACCCTGCTGCTGATCCTCCAGAAATGGCATTTTGAGAGGATGGGGGATGAGTGAGCGTGATCTGACCTACGGTTTGGATTGGTAAGGAGTGTGAATTAGGAACAGTTGTGCTTTCAAGTTGAGTCCTTGGTCTGACTGACAATAGTCTTAGAGGCTTGTTGACTGACTGTCCAGAAAGGGGAAAAGAGACTTTGACCTGAGCTGGGCAGAGTGGAGCGGGGGGCTGGTTTATCTTAACAGGTGCAATACCTCTCCGTTTAACATTAGACTGATGTTGAGGTTGTGTAATGGGGGTATTATTGGAATCTAGATGAAGTTCTTCTTCACTTTTATTTGCTGCTGTGTTGTGACCTGTTGGACCTTGGGGAATGTTAATGGTCACTGTCCCATCCTCCTTGATGAACCCTCCAATGGTCTCAGAGGCGTGGGTAAGAGTGTTTCCTGCTGATTGTGTCAGTGCTCTGGCCTTCCTCATATCCTCTAGGATCTTCTGGTAGCGCTTCACCCTCCGCATCAGAGAGTCCTTCTCCTTCAGCCGAGCCTTCACCTCCATTGACAGCTTGGCTCGCTGTTCGCGCTTTTTGATCCGCCAGTACTCTCGCCGTTTCGCTATTATCTGCTCGGGTGTGTCATTGGGGTCGATTCTGGGGATGTTTCTGGTACCAAAGACTGAAGTAAGCAGTGGGGATTTACATCTTATGTTCCTTTGATTCAAAAAATTCTTCTGGGCTTCAATGAACCTCTGTCTAGGTGTTTTACATCGTGCGATCCCTCGGGTTACATTAGAAAGATGAATGTAACTTGGAGGCTTTCTCTGTGATTCTCCCGGTCTTTTCACAGAAATAACATTAGACATAATTGCTGTCTGTGTTGTCCTATTCTCATGTGGATTTTGTACTTTTATCTGATTTACTTGCAGGTTAGGTGTAGCTACACCTGCTGCTCCACTTTGCTTATTATTCTCCCTTTTGGCAGATGTAAATGAAGTTTTGACCCGAGTAGGACACTGCCTCTGGCCTGCTCCTCTCAAAAATGACTGAGTGCCACCCATTGTTTTTTGTGCTGTTTGTCTCTGTACCATCATCTCTACGCCCTGCGTCCTCTCTCTGGCTTTAGCTATCCGAGCAGCCAGCTTTGCTCGCTGTTCTCGCTTTTTGATCCGCCAGTGCTCTCTGCGCTTCGCTGCTCTCTCCTCCTCGGACTCCATGGAAGATTGTGAGTTGCCAACACCTTTAGCCCTCTGTGTGATGACCAAGGCACTCTTTGTTCCACTTTGAGGTGTTGTGTTCACTGGTTTGCCCTCTGTTTTAACAGAAATGGGGCTACATGGAGAAGACACAAGAATCATACCTGTGGTCACATTGCTGGGTAAGAGTTTAGGCTGAATGCGTAATGTAACTCGTGCCTTCTGTTGTGTTTTGGGGACTGATGTGCCCTGTATAGACACACGTGGCTGAGGTGTTGTTTTGGCATAGCTGCCATTGGTAATTCTGGTCACTCTGACTGGAGGCACTGAGGAACTGGTGTTCAGCTGGGTTCCACTAGGTGTGGGTGAGGTAACAGCTCTGTTCACAGCACCCCTTGCTGGTCTGCATTTCACTGTGGCAGTGCTGCCCCCAGCAGCTTTGGCTGAGATGGAACATGATGCTGGCAGGTGAGGCAAGACCTTGTTGAGTTTCATTGTCTGGAACCATCTCTCCTTTTGGCTCTCAGTGGCTTCAACTGAACTGTCGCCGACTGTATTTTCACTCAGTGATGCAGGAGAGACATTAGCTGTTTTGTATGACTCATCATTACTCTGCATAGGAGAAGGGGGAGTAGCTAAGGAGCCAGGTAAACTGGAATTCACCACTGCAGGGGCGTTTAGATGCAGGAGCTTCTCCCCTTGACTGTCTTGTGTTGGCTTTCCTCTCCGCTCTGACAGTCGGGCCCTCTGCTCTCGTTTCTTGGTTCTCCAGTATTCTCTCTTTTGAGCAAGGGTGGCATCGTCGTACTCTGAGGCAGGCCGGTAGCGGTGGGACGCTGGACCACCTTTACCTTTTGCAGTTGGCATGCTATTGCCAGCTTAGACAGCTCATCAGTTTTCATCCAGCAGTACTAGTTGGTTCTTCCCTTGTCACACTGATTCAATTCATCCCCTCTGTCCAGATTCCTTACATTGTGTCCTCCTGTACGATGCTGCAGTAGGTGTGTTTGCTCTACTGAGCAGCTACCAAATCTCTCAGACATCACATCAATATGCAGGTGTCCTGAGGAACAAAGAACAATTCTTAGCTGCATCCTGATAGAAACTATAGACAACCCTGTAATTACATAGATCAGAATGTTCAGTTTTGTTGACACTGTCAAAGAGGAATTAATTCAACACTGGTGTTGTGCTGGACTGTATTACATTGTGAGGCCTCATTAATGTTTTGACCATCACCATTTATAAACTACACTTTTAGCCCAAAATGTGCAAGTTCAGGCCTAATTGACTTTTTTTTTTTTTTTTTTAACTAATTTGAATGCAAATAAATGCAAATGCACAGTTAATATCAATATATTTAAGTAATATCATTCATGTTATCCATTTTCAAAGGATGCCTTTTGGAACTTGTTTTGAATTTTTTTAAGAATAAGAAAACGTTTTATAATGTGCTTATTGTCCAAGCTTTATCATTAGTTAATGTGGACCATTCTTCAAAAGTGTGTGGTGTATTGTCTGCTGTGCAGAAATTGTCTGCTCTGATTCACAGGAACTTCTGGTCATTTTCAGGGAATTATTATAACTTCTCTGAGTTAACAGTGTAACCTCATTAATATACACATAGTTAAATGAACACCTCAGGAGCAGCTTCAACAGAAACTGAACATTATAAGTGTCCTACGGGTATAACAGGCTATTATACTGCATCACATCAGAACAATTAATGCTCTACTTTCACTTGTAATTGTAATATTGCACATCATCAGTCTATGAGAGGACCCTGATCCTTAACTATCTGCTGATTTTCAAATAGATTCATTAACATTTTTCTGTTACAAAAAAAACATGCATTCATTCTCATATGTGAAATAACATGTGATTTCAACTATTATGTATTGTATGTAAAATGTGAGGCATCTTATGCAAAAAACGTCAATTAAACACATATCATTTGTATCACAAAATCTAATTAAAGCACATCTGGAGCTAAACTGTGATTTTGAAAAATGAAACGGCTTTTCAGATGTGATACATTCACATCACAAAACCACAGGTTTCAGATACGTTATCGCATATCACATATGAAAACAAGAGTTGTTGATTTACTATCATATATGAATCACATTTCAGATCAATGTTAAATTCGCATTTCAGCGCATGCGGGTTTACTACATATGATACATTTCATATGCAGCGAATTCATATAAGTGATGATCTGAGACATTTCGCACGCTCATTTTGGAACTTTTTCCTTAACCACATTTCCTAAATATCACATTTTGACTCACTGTACCAAGTGTTCAAATCTCCACTTTAGAACGCTTGTTCAAAATGGATTAAATACAAATCAAAGACAATACATGGGGACTAAAACGCCCATTGCTCTATTACTTGCACATTGTGCACAGTGTGCAATTCCCACGTGAATGATGTCAGGCTACATATTATAGTTGTTAAAATATTTAAATGCAGCGTTAAAAACATAAATATGAAAGACTTTAATTTCCATAGCATCTGTGGTGACACAGACACGTCGTGCTTGTAAAATATGTAAGCTACAGGAACCAGGAAGGAAGCGGAGTGACACTGTCCCTTTAAACCTGTCCCTTTCTATCACAAATTATATCTGTCGAGAGCCATATTTATTCTTTATTCGGAGTCTGTTTGATCTTAAACGCAGCGAATCGACTTAGCTGAAGCACAATTAACTCAAGATTCAGAAACTCGGTGAAAAAATTACCACATGAGAGCGTAAATGGTGCCTAAAGCGCTGTCTCTCTCAGAGGCACAATGGACAAGATCTTCCTCCTCTTGTCCACACGGACTGCCGCCTGTCTGAGTCTGCTGCCTGTCTAAAACACGCGAGAAAACCCGCACATTACAGTCATAAAGCAGGACGCTTGGAAACGTGTGGAAGAAAAACATGCATATCCGTTACCTTTTAGTTACACCTAACTTTCCGGGACAGTTTAGTGAACGTTTTTGGACAGATATTTTTGCCAGGACACTGCAGCTACTTTCCGCCAGCCTGCCGTGCTCTGAGGCTGCCTTGACAACGCTAAAAAGTACCAGGATGTGGGACCTGGATGCTTGCTCTCTCTCTCTCTGTGTGTGTGTGTGTGTGTGTGTGTGTGTGTGGCGTGGACACAGAAACCATGTAGTAGCTACAACGCCCCCTCCTTCTCTTTTCAGACTCTAACCCGTCTCTATACGGGCTATTTTTTATTAATTTTATTTCACAAAAGTCGAACAATGAGCTCATGTGTATGGGTTACACACAGTGTGTGACTGACGGCTGCTAATTAGGCCAACCTCGTTTGTCATTGCACTGATGAAGCCTGAATTTGGGAGAAGAGACAAATTCAATAACCGATGAAAAGAAAAATCCAGTGACAATGCACAGAGATTACATAAACATACAGGCCTATCCAGCTTGGAACAGCTGGACAAAGGTCCATTGATTTATTGGCTCTTTGTACAGATGACCTCAATTGATGCGGGATTTTTTGCAGAAGCTTCAGGGTGAGGGATACAGTTTAATATAAGGTTGAAATAATATGTTTGTAGCAGCAGAAACATGTTTAAAATCCTGTCCTCAAGAGAGATGGAATTTCCATCCAACAAAATAATAATTTAAAAAAATAGTCATTTTAATTTCAATATAGTTTGGAATTCTATAAATTACATCAAAAAAGAGAATTTATAATTAGAGCTGATTTTTTTAATTTACCAACACAAGCAGTCAAACTTATAAGAGAATAATTGAGAATAATTCATCATATAATCAATTTACAATAATTAACAGAATCCAATTGGAGCTATGAAGTTATTTAGTTGATTGATGAGTTAAGCAACAATCTTGATGACAGGTGGATTTTGTCTATAGTTTTTTGTGCTGAATGTGCACAGCCTGTTTAATGCTTCTCTCTGTTCCCTGATAATAAACTGAATATTTTAGGGTTGCCAACCTGGGCTCATGTCGACAGACAATTCATTCATTAATCAACCGAATGGGCAGATCAGTCAATAATGCACAGAACTATTAGCTGAAGCCGTAGGTTTAATAACACAGGTTATTATTGGGTATAGACACACACAGGATTTTATGAAAATACCATATGGCATCCCCAGCACAAAACATGATGAGCTGGAGCTCATGGGGCCCTGATTTGCAGCGGACCCGCCTCCTGTATTAACCGCTGCTTTGCCGCAGCAAACCGCCTCAGTCATCGCATGATTTTGTCAGAACAACAGCATTAGTATTAGCAGCTTATCTGTATTAGCGCCTGCTGCTCCGGTAGCCCCCCACACCCTCCCCCCACCCCACGGGGTGGGTGTGCATTGTCGACGCTGTTACTGTCTCTTTAAATTTACCCAGGAGCCCCTTAAGGAGCCCCAGGGGCCCCTAGTCCGGCTCCCCACCCTGAAGACAAGCAAGAGCCTTAAAATACATTACTGGAGGCCTGCGCTGGCGCTTCCACACAGAGCAGGACGGAGGAGCGGGCTCTGTTCGCCGGCGGAATACATGATTGTGTGATTATATGAAAAGTTAACTTGGCTCCCGTGCGGGGCGCGTGGGGGGACATCGTACAGCACGGGCTCCTCAGCGATGGGCTCGTTATAGAGCGCCAGCCAGATGCGTGTCGAACGGTGTCGAGCGGTGTGAACATGTTTCTGTTGTAACATGTTGTTGTGAGTGTGACATGTCCCGCTTCGGCGCTACGGTACAGTGAAGGAAGGAGGAACTAGCCACTATTCAACAGCAGCCAGGCCAGTGATGGAAGAGAAAGAAACGGGGGAACGCGAGCCTGTGGACCTCCGGTGTGCCGAGCAGGCTGAGCTGCTCTCATTAATAATAAGCGGAGAAGAGGAAGCGACGCAAGAGGAGAGTGACTTGGGAGGTAAAGGAAAAAAAAAACTAGTGTTATTATTGTGGTGTTTCCCACCGCAAAGTGGGTCTGCGTGGCTGTCAGAGCCACGGCCATTGTCAAGCAGCCAGTTACTCCGTGTCACGGACAATGCCATAGAGCAGCATGGCCCCTCTTGTCTCTGTGGCTCCTATAAACAAAGGCTCAACAGCACGCAGGCAGGCGGACTGAGACACAAAGCTGCCACCCAGTGGACAGCGGCGGCACAGGCCGTCTTATATCAACGAATAAACAACCATATTATGGTTTGTTGATTCAAATGAGTTATATCATGTAATAAATTACATGAAAAGCCACTCACCTGCAAGGTAAAAACACTCGTTTTTGCATTAGAGCAGAGAAAGCTGCGAGCTAAGTTTCGTAAATAGCGATGTAATGTAAGCACACCAGCTGTCAATCATCAGGAGCCAAACAATGACAGCTTAAAGGATTACATTTAGAGAAAACCTCTCTATATATTTATATGTCACAGGTTACTTGCACCGCTTTAATGTCACTTTCTCTCACGTCTTCATGATGTAGCTAATCCTTTATTACAATCAAATTAGGTCAAGATCAAGATTTTAACTGTCTAACAAATTATACACAAACTTTGCATAAGAAGGAAAACATTTAGGGAAACTGCACACCACACAGCAAGAGCAGTCCCTTTGTTTTTGTTGTTGTTTTGTACATAGAAGACATTGGGGTTTAGATTTAAAGACGAATATGAGATCAGAATTAAGAATTTCAGCTTTTATTTTCTGGTGTTTCCATCTAGATGTGGTAAACTACTTAGAACACAGCACCTTTGTATCAAACTGTCCCTTCTTTATCTGTAAAAGTAAAGTGTTGTAACAGAAAGTCTATAACTTGTAAAGTAAACTAGAAAATGCATTTCCTACTGAAAATGCAATGTGAATGCTGAAAGCTGAAGGAAATTACTGAAGCAATGCTGAAAAAATCCCCAGCTAATATCAACTAAAATGCATTCCTTTGAAAACCAGGAGACTGAAATGCAAAACTGGAGCTGGGAGCTGAAAGATGTTGCTGAAACAGCTAGGCAGGAAGGAAGTAGAAATGAAAACAGAGAAAGAAGATATTCTTTGTATTGATATCAGATGAACTGCATCTTGACACAGCTGAAGGTTTGAGTTTCAGTTAAAATGGAAAGAAACAGTTCTATGGTGTGTGTGTGTGTGTGTGTGTGTGTGTGTGTGTGTTAGTGTGTGTGGAAGTTGAACCTCCTCAAGGGGTCTTCGGCCAAGTGAAAATAAGCTGTGCATCAATGAATGTGAGGCCTGAAACAGCTGAAGGTTTGGCTTTATGAACAGTTCAAAATTAAAGCTGAAGTTTAAACAAAGTTGTATCAACTGCCAAATACTGGTTAAAGGTAATCCACCAATCAGAATGATCCATGTGTTCATGTACATGCAGCCTGACAGTGCAGGGTCAGTAGCCCCTTTTACGCAGACTGTTTCCAACTCACCATTCTGTGTAAAAGGTACGACGAGAGAGTAAGGAGACATTGTTATCCCACCATTAAACCAGCAGCAGAGGTAGTCACAGAGCCAAATCAGCTTCTGTATAAAAGGGAGAGCTGGCATGGCAGAACAGACACCAACCAACGCAGAGGCGTCTGTGTGACACATCACGCCTCTGACTCCATGATGCCAGCATGCTATGTAAAATCACACACCAGGTCAGCGTTATGTGTATCTGTGGTTCAGTGTAAACAGCAAAGGCTGTTTAATTAAGTAAATGGACTGTACTTATGTAGCACTTTTCTAGTCATGTAGACCACTCAAAGCGCTTCACACTACAGATCACATTCACCCCATTCACACAGCACATGTTCTATATATAATGTGCTTTCTAAACACACTCACATTCACACACCGATGTGACACACATCGGAGGCAATTTGGGGTTCAGTATCTTGCCCAAGGCATGCAGACTGGAGCCGGACGGGAATCGAACCACCGACCACCGACCTTCTGATTGGTGGGCGACTGCTCTACCTCCTCCCGCCACAACCAAGGGTCTTCTTAATGTCAGTATAGTGTGATCTCTGTTTAAAAGGCGCTATTGTTACCAGAAAAGTGGTTTTCATTCATGAAGGTTATCTTGCTGAACAAAATATAGAAGTATCATAAACATTTGTTCAGGAAAGATTTTATCGTCTGTGATAATCCAAAAGCCAGTTGACCACCTGGCCACTCACATCACTCACCGACAACATCAACATCATCATCATCGCTACAGCACTGTAGAAGCCATTATTATAATCTCAGAACAGGAATGAAAAAAGTATAAAATTTAAACTGCAATAATTCAAAAAACTGCACAAGATATCAAAAAGCTGAGTGTAAATTTAAGAGCTGACAGTCTTGTGACCAGTTAAAAGCTTAAATGAAGTCTGTAGCTCAAAGTATGCTGAGGTAGTTGAAGTAGGAGAAAGTAACACATGAACATTCCCTTCATTCATTTCAATTGCAGAGATTTATTTGGAAAAAGCTTAATATTTGAATATGTTAAATATTATAAATGTATGTACACACACACACACACACATTAGCATATGTACCACATACCATATGTCTAATAGATCTAGCTTCTGTCAGTACAGAAGTGACATTAAATTCCACTCCCAGTCAATCCCATTGCCATTTCCTCTACGTGCTCTCAGCCTTAGGAAAACTGATCTGCTTCAGTTCTGATCTCACTGAGTCACCAGCCACTTACACTAACTCATCTAAATTAACAAAATGTTTTCAGTCCATGTACAACAAATACTGAAGAGTATTGGAACAACAAATGCTGAGTATTGGAATTGAGATATTTACATGTCTTTAAGATTTTTTGTGTCTTAAACACACCTAAAACAAACAACATACAAGGACTGATCTGTGTTGTGTTTTGTTCCTGTTAGAGGAGGATGGCCTTGCCAATGGCCATGGTGAGGAGCAGTCGGGGGCTGGCATGGTCACACCTGGCAAATCTCCTGGTACCAGCTACTGGAGCATCACAGAAGGCCCCGACCACCCACTCCTCCTCTCCCCAGCCCCTGGGCCGTCTGGACGAAAACCCAGGGTCCAAAGGGCCTCACGTCCAGGCCTCAGTCGGATCCCAGGTCGGGACCACCGCCGCTACTACCATGAGTACTGGCGCAGCGAGTACTTGATGGACTTTGACCCTCAGCGACATGGGATGATTTGCATGGTGTGTGGCAGCTCACTGGCCACCCTGAAGCTCAGCACCATAAAGAGGCACATCAGACAGAAGCACCCAGACTCCCTGCTGTGGAGCGCCGCCGACAAGGAGGTGATCCGCTCAGGCTGGGAGAGCCACCTGAGCCTCGGGGGAGGTCACAGGACGTACAGCTCTGTTGTTGGACCTTCACCTCAGGAAGAAGAGGAGCAGCTGGACTCAGGCCAACATGCTGATGGTGGGTAGGACCACTTAGACTGTATGTGATAGAAGTGTTGTAGATCTCTCACTTGGTGGCAGTATGAGTTTGTGTTTTGGTGTGGAGCGTGAGGAGGAGATGATGTAATAATTGACTGATGGTGTTCAGAAGAATGAAGAGGGAAGGACTGTGCCTGAACTTGACTGTTTCAACGCAGCCTGTGAAAAATATATTTAAGATGACAGAGGAAAAATGACAGAAATAATGATTTTTTGATTTTTTACAAATTTCTCATGTGCTCTGAAAACCTTTTTTAATTTTTAATGACAAACCATTTCAATATGCAAGGCAATAAAGCAACTGCTACAGCTTTTGTCATTAAAGGACAGAGATGGGTTGTTATGAAGCTGTGTTCATGTGATTTTGGGAAAATCAGTTGTATGAGACGTCCGGGTCGTCTGTAAAATGACACAGGCTCTATGTTGGAAAATAAAACCCAGGTGTATGCAAAATAAAAGTGAATGACTATGGAGGAGTCAGCTGCAACAAAACCCAAAGACTTTGGCACTTGCTAAGTCTGTGTTCATGTAGTGAAGCAGGATGGTAATTTTATACAGACTTTCCCTACAGAACCCATGTCCCCGCTCATACACAAAAATAAAGCTGATGAATTAAAAGAAAATACTTAAGGTTAACTCAATTATATCTGTAACATGTGTGATGATTATCAGTATTCATCTGCGTTTCAAAACAAGATGCAGCGAGTTAATCAGTGAGCTTTACAGGTTGATAAGAGGATATTTGAACTTTGTATAGAGCCAGGCTGCTGTTCCCTTGATTCCAGTATTATCTATTCATATTGATCTTCTCAGCTCATTCTTGCTACTTGTTACTTAGATGCATGTATGTTCATGTATGTATTTAAATAACAAATAGCAATGAGATGAGCTCAATAATGTCAGGACTTTTTACATTGAGTGTTACTTCGAGAAATCAAGTTATGTGTGTTATGTTTTCAAGCATGTGTTACACACATTCTGTTATTTCTGTATCAGAGCAGACAGTGCAGTGGAGGGACAGACAGACAGACACACAGCACACGTGTTCCTCACAGAACGAAAGTGTCTAAATTTAACAAATAGTCAAACGTCCTGCAGTGGAAACAACCTATTCAGACTTTGAGGTTAGTTTATTAGTTTAAGTTTCAGTCAGACTTTGCATGGAGTTATGTTAAACACAAGGATGATCATCACTCCATATTATAATCTCTCCTTTCATCTAACCGCTGAGCCATCGCTGTCTGCAGTCTGTGGTCATCATGAAAAGCTGATATGAGACACAGGTACCTGTATACATGGCTGAGACTTTTCCAACAAAAAGCACTTGAAAATAAAGTCGATTCATGGCCGTCTTTCTCCTTCCTTTATGTTTTTCATGTTCTCTGTACATTTGCATGGGTCCACACCCTGTGTTACTTACCCACTCCTCCTGCTACTGCACGCATTGTGATTTTTCTTCTTCTTTCTTATTGCTGTTGAAATGCAGAAACAGTCAGACATGATTCAGCAGCTACATACAAAGTGCATTAGTTTGCATAGAAAGATAATTCCATGTGAAATGAAATATAAAAGCAAACAATAAAGAGATTATTCCTAAAGACCTTATAGAAAATAGTGTAGCACAAGTAAATAAGAGTCAGCGAACTATAGTAACTTAAAAATGTCTTACAGCAATGTCTCTTTCCTGATTCTCAGCAGAACCTCTGGATCCTGTGACGCCCCAGGAGCAGCCACAACAGCCTCTCAGCCTTTCTCCTCAGTCTGAGGAGGTTGAAGCCCAGCAGCCCCAGGAGGAGGAGCAGGATCTCCCTGGTCCGTCGGCTCAGACCCTGGAACGCTACCTGAATGACTCGCTACACGCCTGGTTTCGCCAGGAGTTCCTGATGGAGTATGAGGCGGAGGCTGGCCGGCTGCTGTGCATGGTGTGCGGAGGAGAACTGCCCTCGCTTCACCTGGACCACATCAAGAGCCATGTGCTGGACACTCACCCCAACTCCCTGGTCTACAGCTCTGAGGAGAAGCACTGCATCCTGCAGGCCTGGGCTCAGACTCATGGTGAGAACAAACTGCACAACAATATATGTCCCACAGTTGTTCTCCAGAACTCTCTGTCCACACTGGTTTGGTTTACTGCTTAAAATATATGACATAAACTCAAACAGTTGTCTGTGACTGTGAATGTGTAGTTTGATAAATTCATCTTATCTGTCTAACCTTTGAAATCCACCTGTCCCCTACTCACCAACCCCTTTTATCACTGCTTATCTGGATCAGTGTTGCCATGGTAACAGTCTGTGGTTGTGTGTTTCATTAGTATACAATGATATTCTCCATAATTCAAGATTCAGATTGAATACAAAGATAAAACAGTTTCTGTGGAGCTCTGATGTCTGGTGGTGCAGCAGCAGACCTCTGTATGGCCTGCCAGGTGGCAGCAGGGTGAACAGGCTGTGGCTGTGGTGGTTACGGTCTCTGAGTATCCTGTGCTGGCACCTCACCACACTGATATCACTGAGGCTTGGTAGATGGGTGCTGATGATGTTCTTGGCAGTTTTAATCAGAGCCTTCCTGTCCTGCTCAGAGCACATCTCATATCACTTTGTGATGTTTCCAGTTGGCTAAAAGTTAACAGGAACTTGGCACAAGAATCACGTTTTTTCAAGTTTCTTTAAGAGGGTACAGTTGTTTCTTATCTTTCCTTATCAGGATGGAGATGTGTGATGACTGTGACAGGTTCTCAGGAACCTAAAACTATTCACCTGCTCCACCTCAGCTCCTCTGATGCAGACAGGGTGTGTGTGTCTGTGCTGCCTTTTCTCTAAAAATCAGCTCCTTGGTTTTGTTGACATTGAGTAGTAGCTCGTTCTCTGTGCAACACACTGCATGACTGTTGCTTCCCTCCTAATCTGAATTCTCATCACTGTGTGTAATCTGGACGGTGATGGTGGCGTCGTCTGCCAGCTCCACAGTAGAGTTCACTTCATGTCTTAGAATGCAGTCATGGGTGAACAACGTGAACAGAAGCTTCTTAAAGGACTTCATCAGAATGGGGGTGAGTGCCATGGGGTCGTAATCATTTAGACTAGACTCTGCTGGGGTGATGGTAGCTGTCTTGAAGCAGGTGGGAACACTTCACTATGACAGAGATAAGTAAAATGTTTTCTATATGTGCTATAAGTAATAGCACATAGCACACCAGCTACAATACAAATAGCATCTGGTTGTTTTGCCATGTGAATGCTGATGAGCTTGTACAATCTTGTGGTGCACTGGAGGAATGTAAAGAGCAGCAACAAACACACTGGTGACTGGTGACTGTGTTTGAGCACCAGGCAGCATTGATGTAAACCATGTCCACCTCCCCTATATTACCAGAGTCTTGTGTTCTGTAGCTGTTCTGTAGTAGTTGCTGAGTGAGCCTGCCTCTTATTTCATCCGTTTTATTTTACTGCGACTGGATAGTAGACTGGGTAGTGGAATAGTCTTAGGTCCGAGCTGACTCTGGACTCTTCCTTCTCTTTCCTGGGTTGATTGCGCTACTTGCAGTTACATTCAGTCTGGCCGCTCTGGCTGGCTAGTCGGAGGATACAGAGGGCAGAAGACGTACTGCACTTAATTGAGTTCCTGCACGTCCTTTTCCAACACTGATGTTCTATGGAATCATAAGTATCTGTGCTTCAGTGATAAAGGCAAAAAAATGCAAATGAAAAGAAAAATGTAACAAAATTTGAGGGAGCTGCTGGTTGCACATCAGCACGTTCCACCGTCAAGATGGTAATGATTTCCATGAGTCTTTGACACAGGCACACTGAAACAACCTCTTGGGAGTTGTAGTAGTTAAATGCCAAAGAAGTAATCTTTTAATGTTCTAAATGTTTATGTTTTCTGCCCCACAACAGAAGAATTACAAAACTCAATCAAATCAGAGCCCAGCACCAAAGAAGGTGGGGTGGACCTCTTTGCTCAGGATGTGGAGGCCATCCAGATTGACGCAGACTTGTACCCAGGAAGTGATGGCACTTTAACTCAGGACACTTGTCTTATCGGTGAGGACGGAGGTGTTGGAGCTCCGCAAGAGGGACCCCAGCCGCCCCGCCAACCCAAGAAGAGGCGGCTCCGCGGAGGCGATCCATGGCGGCTCCGCCTCGACTACCTGGTGGCCTACGGGCCTCAGGGCCAGGACACGTTCTGCATGGTGTGTTCTCAGGTTCTGCATGAAACCAAGGTCAGCAGCTTCCGCCGCCACATACAGGAATGTCACCCTGAGGCCACAACGCTGAGCCGACAAGAAAGGGAAGCCATGGCTGCTGCCTGGACCAAAGATTATTCTAGTGAAGGCAACATTCAAGATGGTGAGATGATTTTAGCTATTGTTACATGCTACTGTAAAACAGAAAGTTCTTAAATAGTGGCCTTATTGTCATTCAGTATGCAGCAAGTGTATACAGAACGAAATTTCGTTTGCATAGGCCTCAGTTTTTCAGTTTCAGTGCAGTGCAAATGTATGTGCAAACATTTCTGCAAGCAGAATGGGAAGATATATACATAAATATTAAATATGTACAGCATGATTTTAGGGTGTATGGCGATTGATCACTCCTATTGATCCATGGGATTGATGAGGCCGGAACTACAGTTTTTGCACAATTTCAAAAATGTGAAAAGAAGTTTTGTAAATTT
The DNA here is from genome assembly GCF_001640805.2 of Lates calcarifer. NCBI lineage: Eukaryota > Metazoa > Chordata > Actinopteri > Centropomidae > Lates > Lates calcarifer. Next base: position 1,076,856 of record NC_066846.1, read on the forward strand.
GCACTCAATGTGTATCTCAGTAAACTGAAATTGAATTGTAAGAACTGAATTTGAATTATGAGCTCTGAATGTGAAGAACATAGAGAGCTGAATAAACAAATAAATAATTTCAATCAATTCCATAATATTACAATAATGTTTCAGTTTCAAATTTATTTGAATTCACTCAGATTCAGTTTTTTAATGTAATTATTCAAGTTGAGTAATTCAAATTTGCATAGAAATGATTCATACCTAGTCATTTACAAGTTTTATTTGAGAATTTTAAAGAATTGCACAATTTCTTGAGAATTTTTTTAGCTAGTGTTCATATCACACAGAATCATTTGATTTTAGGAAATAGGATGAATAGAGTATATCTTAGCTAAGATGCTGTTCTTTCTTGTCTCACTTGGTGATGTGGCCTGATTGAAACAGATTTTCTTACACACAAATCTTTGCATATTGCAGCTTTAAGATACACAATGTGACATACCAACTTGTAATATGACGAGGACAGCTTTGATCTTGGCAGAGGAAATAGACAAGCATATAATATTATGATATTTCAGTATGGTGGTTTGATTTAGCTGAACTACAGCAGCAGCCTCCCTCTCATTCACTCATTGTTTTCAGAGATCAACCTTAGTGAAGCTACGATGGGAGAGATGAATGAGAGTGACACCTCCCCCGATGTCAGAACATCTGGTAAAATGATGAAGAAGGAGGATGGTGTGAGTGGACGAAAGGGTAAAGCGAAGGACAGCAGCACCACAGCCACACCCTCTCGTCACGGCCATTACCCTGGGAAGGATCAGAGGAGGAACTACCAGGTGCGCTGGCGGATGGAGTATCTGATGGACTATGACTGCAGGAGACACGGACTGATCTGCATAGTGTGTGGAGCCACTCTGGCCACACTGAAAGGTCAGCACCATCAAGAGGCACATCCAACAGGTACACCCCCACTCTCTGGACTACAGCCCGGAGGAGAAGCAGCAGGCCCTGCTGAGCTACAACCAGTCCGCCCTGCACTTCATCCACTCTGATGACTGCTTCTCCTCCCAGGACCATGGGCAAACCGACTTGGCTCCCAGTCCAGCACACTTTGGCACTTAGAAAGGGCTTCCGTCTGTTGCTCCTCACATGGCCCCGTTCAGAAACAGCCCTCTACTTTCTTTCTTTAAGGGAAATTCAGGTCAAACATGGTCTTACTCTCCTATTCCTGCTCCAAGCCCTCTTTGTTGCCCAGTTCCCCAATCTCTACAATCAGTGCTGAGTAAAATGTTACCAAGACCAGTTGTCATAATGGACAGAATGATGAGAGTAAGACCCAGGTCAGGAAACACTTGAATTTCCCTTTAAGTTTAAATCTGAGAGTACTGCTGTGGATAAAGTGGCAGGTAGCAACTGCTGCAAACAACATGACACAACCAAAAAATGTCTTGGCCTGATAAAATGAAAGTCCAGCCATTCATTTGAAACTAAGGCCTTACTTGCACAGGATCAGTACTACACAAGTTCCTTATGGGATTTAGGAAATTCTTATTCACATCCCTGTGTGCACATTTGCATGGATGGACAAAATCAGAATTTAGCAGATAAATCTCCCAAACAGGTTGTATGTTTAAATACCATTAAAACATGATGTAGCTTGATCATTTTCCACGTCATAGAAAACACTATGTGAAAACCAAGGAGTCTTAAAAAAGATTATATAGCCCGTAGTGAGATGCTGAGTCATAGTCTCTGCTGAAATGTGGTGAGTAATTTGCATTAGAAATGTAACTTTACAGATCACACACTCTGTAGAATGTTTATTGGGATTAAGACTATAGATTACCATCACAATTACTATATATCACAGGGGATCCCCAGTTAAAGGCCTGGTCAGACCAGCATTTATGATTTCAAAGCAAATCTCACTGCAAAAATCCAATGAATTTGTTGTGTTTGTCAGACTTTCCTGTGCTGAGCTTCAGCTAGCTTAGCAGGCTATAGAAAGCCTGTTAAGCTAGCCTGACATTACCTCCACACTAGCTAGTTGTCCATTAGCTCTGTACAATCTCTCCTTCATCAGTCTTTCAGAATTTTTTTGCCTGTGATCAGTGGACATCTACAGTAACATGTAGTTGCATCATGATTTTAACAAAGTTAACAATTTACTTTGTTAGCATACACAGAAATCAGAGCTAAACCTTTGCAGCGCGGCCACAAAACTAATTTGTTCCACTCACTTGTGCCATTAGCGCTACAATTTTCTTAGCTAGCATGTAAACTGTTAGCTCAGTAGCTACAGCAGGTTGCCACCCAGCTTCATAAGTAGTCATTTGATGAATTCAGCAGAACCTGCTTCGCAGGGACACATACATGGAATCAGTTTCTGGTCTGACTGGGGGATAATACTGAAAATGAGGCTTTGGACATTAAAACTCCGCCATGCATTGTCCATTTCCTTGGACACCTAATGAGTACCTGGACTTTCAGTTTTTAATGGCACACTGACTACTTGTAGTATGTCCATTCTGTCCATTTCCATTCTACCAGTTATCTTTCAGGTCCAGGAAGGGGCCCGGGGCTTGTTTCTGGTTGGGGCCAGAGTCTTTCGCTCTCAGGAAGTTAGAAACAGTCTTCGGCCAGGCAGAGCTAAATTAGTTTTACGATAATGTGTCTGAAGACAACACAGCACTTTGCCCTAAAAATGTACTAAACTCCAGCTTTCCTTCTGTACAGCTAATAGAATGAGACTGTATTTGATGTTATTGCTGAAGACAATGAATGCCAGTGCGCAGTCAGTGAGTTCAGATCTCTCTAGTGTATTTAATTCCTTGTTTACAGTGGAGGAGAAGGAAGTCCTCCTCTCTCTCAACTATTATAATGAGATATGTTATCTCTGTCATTTTGCATTGTTGCTACATCGGCCTGCATCCTTTGCATCACCCACGACTCATCCTAGCTAAAAGCTGCACAAAAAAGAATATGTAAATACATATATGAAAAATTTGAATTATTTTTCATTTATACAAGCACTTTTCTGCACCCTGGTTTCTACAAAACATGTTTGTAATTATGTCCCGGTTTTTCTACTTCATTCAAGATTTCACCCATGTCATTCTTTAATGGATGGAGAATAGCTTGTTGGACTTTTGCATTCACTTTCGTTTTTTTCATTCACTGTACAAAATTTATGCAACAAAAGGAGTTAAAGAATAATTTACAACTGTCTGAGAAAGAAAAGTCTGCCATAAAATGTCACTTCTTCACCTGGAAAAAGTAACTCAGGGATTCTGTTTTCATCAACAACCATTTCAGTAAACTTTTAGGATCCTGTTAAACTGTTGTGGCATTTGAAGATACTGGATACATTTATCTGCTTTGGGTTGTATGGTGTGATGCCACAAATGTTATGGGCCAAAATAAAGTCATAATGTTAGGATAATTAAGTTGTAACTTGAAGGAAAAAGTCATGATACAAAAAAGTAAATTTAAAAGAGAAAATTTTGTTATAAAATTCAAAATATTTTGAGAAGGTTGAAAATTAGAACGAAGTAGTTATTTTGAGGAAAAAAAACATAATATAATTAGAAAAAAGTATATTTAGAGAACAAAGTTGTAATATTTACAAAATCTTTACTGGAAAAGCAAAACGTGCACATGTAATTTAACCAGTATCCTCACAACATATGACATTTTACTCTCAAAGAATAGGATGACTTTATTCCTGAAATGTGACTTAATTAATTACTTTATATTGTAACACAGTCACTTTTTGCTCTTGAAATTCAGAATTACTTAATATTTTTCCTCAAATTTACGACTTGGTTCATTATTTTCTCAAAATATTTTCATTTTATTCCTGAAATCTCAATTTTTTTCTCATCTGTGGCCCTACCATTCTACTGTTGTACATAAAGGTGAATGACACATAAAAACTAAATTGCTACAATTTTGAAGAATGATCAGAATTGACTTTTTGATACAGAAGCCTAAGCAGACTCTCCCTGTTACACTCTGATAGCAGAGAAACAGTGGTGTTTCCATTTCACTGATCCACCCTGGCTCAGAACAGGCCCACACATCACACTTGAAGAAATCTGACATAGCACTTAATTATTTAAAATGGAGTAAGATACAGTGAAATGAATGCTTTTGAATTTGAAAATGAGATATAATAATGTTTTTACTTGTATGTGTGTGAATGATCAGCTTCTCAATTTTCTTCACTTTGACTTCGTCTGCTCACATTTCATCTGTACATGGCCAACATGTGAGATATGCATTCTCTCCTCCTATGATCTTTGAATAAAAACTCAACACTGTGAAGCTGTTTGCTTATTTACACAACATGATTTCAGCTCAAATGTGCTGTTAATCACAACAGCCAAGTTTGTCCAAGATTAACCTTTTTTTGAAGAGCGAGTAGCCTTGCTATCTAATCTATGTTTAGGCTTCATGATCCAGCTAAATGTTACTGAGATGTACTTGTGGAGGTCTGGACTAAAGGATTGTTGCTCTGACAACTCTGGATTTTCCAGAACCTTAAAATCCAGGTTCATGTCAGAGTGCCAGCATTCAATTGTTGTCCAGGTATAAAGAGCAAGGCCCAGGCATTACATCACTCTGCTATAAACACTGTACTGTATGTTCATGTGTAACACATCGGCTAACATTGTGACATTCATTCAGTATTTATGACTAAGTGGCTTTGATTCTCTTATGTAATACCACATAGGCTTTAAATGGGATGTCAAGTGTTCATGTGCCTATGAACACTGTTTCAGTGTGCTGGCTTGGTCTAAAATTAGAAACTATAATCCTCCCTCCACCCAAACACTGTAACAGACAGCAGCCTCCGAAGTCAAATCTTCTTATTTTGGATATTTCATCTGGATGCATTTTGTAATCCTCTGTCCTCCTACACTGCAGGCATGCTGGGAAAACATATATTATAAAGGTCCTCAAATGCTCTTTAACCCAGAGACGAGTGAACAGACGCACTGAGCCTCTGGTCCTTTGATGTGTTTTTATTCATTTCACTTTGACATCAGTACAGAGACCACATACTTTTTTTTTCAGTTTTCTTTTTTTTTTTTCTGCAACATCTTTCCCGAAGCTTCAAAAATTGGAACCAAAGTCAGAGCTAATACAAAACAAAGCTGATGTTAGTGAACAGTGTCTAGATAACAGTAAAGAGTCAAAAGTAAAACAAGACTCCTCAGAGACAAGTAACGTCAAATACACTCCTGCAACACACTCCCATACCCAATGAAAACACAAAGGGACAAACGGGAAAAGGAGAGAAGCAACATGCTGTGAGGGAACAGGTTCAAATATGTGTAAAGTTTCATTCGTATTATATATTACACTCTAAAGAAATAAGCAAAGTACAACTGAGTAGTAGTGATCTACTGTATATAGCCTTGGTAGCACACTAACATGGGTAACATGGCCTTTCCTGAAGTTTCACTTAAAGGTGCAGTGCATAATGAGCTTTCATAGCACAACACTTGTGGGGTGAGGTCAGACTGACAGAATGGTTCAGCTCTAAGGTAGCTGCTTCAACGTTTAAGGGTCGATTCAAGCAAAAATACAAGACATACCTCCCGTGGTATCTAGCCTTGCAGGTAGATTTGGTTCTATTTTGTTCTTCCAGACTTCAGAGAACAACATTACAACATTTCCATGTGCAACCTTTGTCATATTTGCCTCGGTTTTTAATTCAATTCAGTGTCACAGAGATTTCTACCTCCACACTAAGCCAATGGAGGTTTTCAAGTGGAACAATAAAACAGAAGTTCCTTTAATTCTGGATGATCGCCAGTAACACTATGCTTTTTTTTGCAATTTGATTGAACTGACCCTTTAAATAAAATAAAATGTATGTAAACCAAACATTTAATACAAATGTATTCCAGTATTTTATGAGGACTTTAAGATGAAAATTAAAAGGATTATGCAACTTCTTGACACTCAAATAAATAAACATGATGCATAATCACATTATCAGTCTCTGCATTCAAGCCTGATTCCCCCTTTCACACCCCTCAGCCACTGTGGAGGCTGTGCACATCCTGCTTACTTCAGCCTCAGGCTAACTGACACCTCATCAACATGAGTACAAAGTAGGACCACAACCTGCCCAGCTAAGGGGTTTGAAGGAGGGAGGAGGAGAGGCTTAACAACAAGCATCTGTAACAGAAACGTTGCATATTTTGGTTTAGACACCCAGAGTCTGAATGAGACACCGTGCAAGACGTCAGTGAGACGACACCCGGTGGAGGGCATGCACGGGGAGGAATGTTCTGTCAGAGAAAACATTCTGCTCACAGAAAGATGTCTGAGTAGTTCGAGTTGTTACATTGTTGCATCGAGAGGCTCCACTGTTGGCCATTCAGTATTCAGGGGACGTTTGCTCAAGTGCAAACTTACTTTGGGGCATGAGGAAATGGAGAGCAACACTAACGGAATTTTCTTTCCTTCTACATACTCGTCCCTTAAAACAATATGGAGATGTTGCAGTAGTACTAACATATGACTATGGTTTTTACTGAGCTCAAAAACACCATTGAAACAATCACAAGTAATAATCATATTTAACAAAAGTCGGGGTCAAAAATATGATACAGCCTATATAAAGGGTGAGAATCTTTCCAGCTTATACTATGACGTGCTTCGTGGCAGTCAGAGAAAAAGAACAAAATGACAAAAAGAGCTCTATAATAACCACTCTGAAAACTGCTTCCACATTCCCCAGCTACACACTATTCAGAGTATCTCACCCCAATTTTGTTATACCAACCCTAATCTTAAAATGTCTCTCAGGTCACTGTTGAGGCTTTGTACAGAGTCTAAAATGTGCCAAAAGAATAATTTTTACATTTTCAAATAGGACAATAAATTAAATTACTAGTTAACTCTACCATTTAAAATTACTGGCCAGACTGACGGCATATTTGTGATTCCATTTTTTATCTGTTTCAAAGATAGGTTGAGGAGAAGATAATTTAAAAGATTTCATTTTTCCATAAATGTTAACTATGGCATGGGCTAAATGCAAAATTAATATAAAAAGGCTTTTGTGTTAATAGGTTGTAAATGATTGTAGGAGTTAAATTCTTCACCATGGAAGTTTTCAAGAGCTGTCAGCCCCGTCTCATGGTCTTCAAAGCTCTGGAAAAATGCCGTAAGTGTTTTTAAATTAGATTTATTGGATAAAGGTCTTGGCACACTTTAGACTCCAAAGCTTTGACACTCAACGTGAGTTGAGTTGATTTTTTTGTAAATGAAAGTGAGCTGTGAGGACATTTTAGAGATTTCGGGGTGTGATAACACATCAGTTTATTTCTTAACCTATCAAACCATTTATGTCTCAAGAGGCCTCTGACAGACCTTCAGTTTAAGATGATGAAGCTCAATGACACTAACATAACTCTTACAATGCTGTTGTCAAGCTAGTAGGGAGTCAAAGCAGCCATTCTAATTAATATCAATAATAGTAATAATTAGTGATAAGAATAATCAAAATTTACAAGTGAATGTGAGATCTCAACACTTTGTGGCTTGAACAGGTGCGACAAAAAAGGAGTTAGAACTGCTGTAAGTGAGGGAACTTTCCTTTGATATAAAAAGCGAGGCTAACATTGTTCAATACAGCAGAGAGAGCCTGTAGTTGTCTTCAGGTGTATTTACATACAGAAAACTGCATCTGATCAAAGAGGGTGAACTAGACCAAATTATCACAGCTGGCTCAGTGTTCCAATCCTTTTATTTCAACCTGCTGATGGGTTTAAAAAATAAAAGTTCAGTGCATTGCAGAAACTTACATACAGAAGTACCTGTGAGGTGAATGGAAACAAACTCAAAACAGGCCAATCAATAAGAGCAAACCCATTACCAGCTTCTAAAAATGAACTCATATCTATCCATACAACAGCTGCAGAGCAAGAGAGCAGGATAAGACTATCCACAATAACACCCAAAAGGTTGGTTTTCTTCTACTTTTTTTCTTTCTTTTTTTTTACATTTCTGTTTTTCTTTAATGTTTCCAGCTGAAATTAGCCACTTATGTTCAGGAAAATGTGTGGTTTAAAGTACAGACATTTGCTTTTTGGTGACATAAACAGCCATCATCCATCCCCCCTTGCTTACTGCACGATGAAACCAGGTCATATATTCAGTCTAGTTCACTCAACCCTGCCTCCATTCCCCTGTGGCACGCCCACAGACAGGCGGGGTCCACTGCGGCGTTACATCACATCCGCTTCCTGTCTGCACAGGCACAGTTCTTTTCTAATGCTTGCAAGTTAAGCTGCGCAGTAGTCTTACATTGAATATCGAGTAGCTCAGAGATTTTCTACCTAGCAAGGTTCAGTGTAGTAGGATGGTGATGGTAGATGGAGTGGGGAGGGACAGTTAGACTGGGGAGGGGTACGGGAAGGTAAGGAGGTTTAAGATGGTGATAGAGATGAGGATGATGGTGATGTGGAGGGTTCTAATGGAGGGGGATGATCATTCAGTTTTGCTGCGCTTCACAGCTCCGGGAAGTTTCTCTTGCAACCTGAGGGAGAAAAACAACAGGCGTGAAATGAAAACATCTGTCAACTAAACCAATGCACTAAAGCTGCTGGTTGTAAGATGATCAGTGATGATTACATTCACTTACTTGGCGATTGTGGTGTTGACTTGAGTACGTGCCAGGTCAATGTACTGATCAATCTGAGTCTGGAGGGAAGATAAAAGGAGAGAGGATGAGCAAAACACACACACAACAACACACAATTAAATACTATTACCAACTAGTGGAACCTATGAGCTACATTATGAGCCTTCCGGTCTGTGCAAAATGTGTGAATTTGACACAATCTGAGGTCTGGAGAGTTCGATGACCAGGATCAGGATCTGCTGGCTTTATTAGCCTGTGACCTCTAACATGCACTAGTGGTGTTTTTCAGCACCTCCTCCAGTCTTAGGTGATGATGCTTGGGAAATGCTGAATGGCACCTTTATGCTGGAAACTAGTTGAAAGAATTCTCAAAGTAGCTCAAGATCTTGCTTATGAGTGAAGGTGAGGCTGGAACATGAGGTCACCAGGAGGACTGATGCAGTGTTAACAGTAATGTGGACATCTGTCAACATGTAGCTGAGCCTGAAGGTGAACCTCTTGATTTACCCAACAATCTATATACAAACCCTCACCTGTGGTTATGTCTGGGTTAGAGAGAGAGCAGGAATAGACTTTAGACCGGGCTGAATGATGTGTCATACTGACTATTTTAGTTGTGTCTGAGACTCAGTTTGTCATCTGATACGTTCATGATCTGGGACGGTGGATCACACTCACCTTGTTCTTCTCATAGACTGGAGGCACAGCGAAGAGCAGGATGTCAGCTGGAGAACAGAGAGAGAGACAGGTTAGAATGTCAGATCCAAATATTAATCCACAGTTTCAAATAATGCAGCAAACACCTGCTACAGTGCTACATTTAATACAATATTAGAATCACCTCACAATACAGTGCAGCTCAATGCAACATCAACACTAACTACAGTTTCTAAAACAACCACAGTTTTGATCAACACCTTACTTTTCTCTTTACAGATAATCTCTGTCCTCTAAGGGTCAGGCCCTTACAGTCCAGGTGGGTCAACAGTCCATAAAAATGCCAACAAATTCATCTAGATCTACTCACAATAATAAGCTCTGTGAGCAGTGGTGAGTGGCTGTCAGACTTTATCTCTAACGAACATCTTTCTTACATTTATGGAAGTTTAAAAGACCTACTTTATTAAAGTGATAATTCTCTTATCTTATCGTAGAATATATGGAAATGACCATGGTCAATTTGTTGACCATGACATTGTCTTTAGATGTGTGTTTGTTTACATAAGAATCAGCAACATTTTAGCCACATGATGCCAGTAAACAGCAGCATTTTCACTGTTGCAGTGACTAAGCTGAATGAAAATATGTTGAGACACGTTTAGCGTCATTTCTGTGGTCTGTGTCAGAGGTTAACTATGGGTGGGGCGCGCGCGCGCGCACACACACACACACACGCACGCACGCACACACACACACACACACACACACACACACAGCCACAGAGAACTGGGTAAAAGTATATATGTATAAAATAACATGTTACTCGAGACTAACAGGTGTTTTAACAGGTGTATGATAACTAAAGGTCCACAGTCCACAGATCTGGTGTGGGAACATTTTGGGCCATAGAATCTACTGATGAAATTGCCAATGTGAGGTGTTCAGGACCATCTGTAAACTGCAGCTACAGAAAGTAAGCTGGGTTGCCTTCTCCCTCTCTAATCAGCATGGGTCTCTAAGAGCCTATTAATGCAAACACAACAGTATGTTGACTTTTTAAAATGATTATCATGATCATTTATGTTTACTTAGGATATTTCAAAATTTCTAATATGTTTTTTTACACATTCCAATTCTAATGTTTGAATATTTTTAAGAATTAAAAATTGATTGCTCTTTGAAAAGGTGTCCTTGTATTATTATGGTATTATATTATCATATTGCTGACATAAAATGGTCTTAACATTGCAATATTATCATTAATAATATCTCACCCAAGAAAAAAAAATAGTGGGTCACCTACTATTACTATTACTCACATTTATATAAATGTGTGTAAATTCATACTCAGTAGTATTAGCTCTGACATGAATCCATTTATTAATCATTAAAAACCATGTCAATCAAATTTGTATTTGTAAAAGTTTCCATTACAATTGAGGAAAGAGACATGGCTGATTCTTTATGTGAACTGAATGTACCACAGAGAGAGCAACATATCAGTGGGTTGCTGCTCTAATCCAATTACTTTGAATGTGAGCATTTTAATGGGTAAAACAGAAACTTGCACTTTTTCCTGCAGCGTGGTGAATGTGGCGTTTGTTTTGGTTTTGCTTACCCAGGATGAGAATGGTGATTCCATTGAAGACAGCTCCTACATAGGTCAACAGCCACATGACCACAGCCAGCTGGGGAGAGAACAGCAAACACAGAAGCACACAGAGCACATCAGAGAGGTGAAGCATTTCTAGGAAAACATCCAACACTTCACATACACTCAGTTCATTAGTTTAACTGACATCTGAGAAAATCAGACTGTAAACTCTCAAACTGTGTTAAATAACAGTGGCCAACACAAACTGATAAGGGTCAGAAAAACATTGATGGTGGGTGGTATTGTTTGTACTATGGTGCCAAGAGCTCAGAGAGCTGTTTGCACCAGACATCCTCAGATGTGTTGGAGCCTAACCAGTTCTGAGGCAAGAATGCTCCAAAATTCCTCCTGAACTTGTGCTGCAGTCATTCAAACTTGACTTTCTGAAAAGATTTGGGCCACACCTTTCCATTACTGCAAGACGCTAAACTAAACTCCCATGATCCACCCAGACAGGCGTTTTCACTAATGTTGCCTGATCAGACCTCTTCTCAGGACTGTGTAGGTGTGTACAGACGGAACCTGGCTGTCAGCTCACTGTCTCTCCTGTTAGTTCTGTTGTTCCTGTTAGGGAGGGACTACCTGCACATTTATCATTCTTGTTAGTTGATAGAGTCTGATGACACCATTACCAAGCTCCTGCATAGCTGTGCCCATCCTCATCAGTCAGAATAACTAACACACCGTGTGGGTGTGAAGAGACTTTAAAGGGTAGGTTGGAACTTTTTTCAGGTCAACCTAACATCCTCTCACCAGGGGCTTTTCAGAAGGCTTTGTTTCCACTGTTTTACAGACTGGGATGTTTTTCATATATATATATATATATATATATATATAGACACTGCTGATATTGTTATTTCTGTCACAATACCTCAAGATGAGATACAAATTTATATGCCAACAGTGAATCCAGGGCAGAGCTGGACTGGCACAAACCTGTTGATGGCCCAAAATGGTGTCCAGCTCAGTGAACCACTTTCCAGTTTGTCAGTTAGCTCCACTTCCACTTATTGATTTTCCTGTTTCATCTAATTCTTTCTTCCTGCCAAACAGCAGTCGATGAAATCATCCTTTTGTGATGTCATAATACATCATCTTGATTGATTATAACACCACTGCCAAAGCCTGAAAATACCAAAAACTTGTTTGGTATCTCCTTGATCAGGAACTTGTTCCCAAAGTGGTTTGCAAGCAGTGGAAACAAAAGCTGGAACAAGGCTACATGATTCAGATTCTGCGGTGAAAATAGCTGAAAGAAGAAATGTTGTGTTACAAGGACGATAACTCTGTAAGACCTAATATAATGTCAATTAATAGTAATAAATCACATTTTATGTTCAAGACTAAAACTAAATAAAAAGTAACATCTGAAAATGAGAACTATGATGAAATTTTTTATCAATAAAAACTAAACAATAATGTTAAAGACTGATGAATGGATGTTTGCTGATTAGCAAAACAGTTCCCTTTGCTGCCCAAAATCTCTCTTGTTCTGTGTATTAACTGTACACAAAGATGGTGACGGCTGTAGCCTCAAAATGACATAATAGACATACACATTTAAAATGAATGAGAAAATGATACTAACATGTCAGTGACGAAAACTAGACTAAAACAAACAAAAAATCAAATGAGTGAAACTCAATGAACACCAGGCGTCAAAATTTATATTTGGGTACATATGATAAGCATCCCCTTAAAACTGAGTTATATAAATTTTTTTTTCTTTGGGTGTGTGTGAGACCAACTCCCTCCACATGTTGAGTTACTAATCAGTAAAAAAAAACTGCTCCCAGGAGAGGAGTAGAGTGGGAGTAGTTTTCCATTATATGAAGATTAAAATGGGATGACAGTGGGCCGTGGGTGAAGGCTGCAGCCACACTCACCTTTAGGGAGTCCACGAGGTCCTCGACCAGAAAGAGGCGGCTCATCTGCTTTAGGGCTCGGTTGATGTAGGTCAGGCTGGCGTCCACGTGCTTGCGGAAAGTCTCTGGAGGGATGCTGACATCCTTATCTATGAGTGTTCTGCAGATAGGGAGGAGGAGGGGAAGGTGAGCACAAAATGAGGCTAAGTGTCAGGGCCGAAAGTGCTGCAGGAAAACGTACAGAACCACCCTGTGATGAAGAGGATTCAAGGAGGAAACAGAAACAGGGAGCTCTCATTTCACTTCAGATGCTCAATAAAAAACATTCTATTACAACATGTAGCACAAACTGACCACATGATCTAAGGGTGGTTTACCAGTGGCTCAATGATAACTTGAGTAGCCAAGTCAGATTTCTTGTTTGATTTCAGAACTCAGTGTCTGGCTAGTGTTGCACAGCATGCTGATAATAGACAGGCATCGCAATACCCAGCCATTAAAATTAGGACTATTCCCCATTTTATTAGTATCTGTACTTTGAGAATGACGGCCTCAGTGCCCTGAGCAGCTGGACCCCAGTTTGACACCCGGACCTTTGCTGCATGTCATTCCCCTACTCTCTCTCCCCATTTCCTGTCTCTCTCTACTGCTTCATGCCACTGCTTTAACACCATGCAGGCATAGGGGGTGTGCCAACCATTTTTTTCCAACCTGTCTCAAAAATATAAAGAGCAACAGGTAAGTGAATATGAAAGATAAGAATTACACAATGCCCACATCCTCCAGTGTACATCAAATGAGCATGATTTATTTTGTGACGAGCAAGCATTTTTCACCAGCAGTTAGAACCAATGATAACTGTTTAATTTGGCTTGATTTTTTTGGCAAACATCTATATATACATAGACAACGTTAACACTGGTAACGTTAACTTTATCATAACAAGCTACTAAAAATCAGGTGTTCACAAGTATTCAGATCAACACCAATTAAAAATGAACAATTAATTCTCAGCACTGGTAACGGTAATCACGGCATGTGCATTTTTGTCTATTTTTGGACCACACATGAAGTCAAATTTAGGAGACAGCAGATTACTGCATACTGTAAAAGCTTTCATAAAACTGTGATACTGATCTAATTATTTACAATAATCAAATGATTAATGTCATAAATGTACCAACTCACTGTCAACACATCATGGTGATGAAGCTCAAACCCAGGATTAGCCTGCCACATGGTCAATACAGCTCCTTGGTGGAGGTATGTGCTCTAACGAGGTTTTTTTTAATTGATTTAAAAAAAAAAAAGTATAAAAAATCATCTATTATTGTCATCTATTATTCCATTACTTTTCCTGATGTTTTAGGTTTCACATGTGTGTAGAAATATTGAGGCAGGTATCCTATCTGAGTAATGATTTTGGTATCAAGACAACATTATTTCTGGCACATACTCCTGCGGCATGATGTTTTAAAACTCATGTGGCTGAGGAGTTTTTTTTTTCAAAACAGAACTGAACATATGAACTTCACAAGTTTGGAGAACACCTACGGTAAATTCTAAAAGGATAT